>NC_048448.1:23461298-23570682 GCF_004353265.1 Vitis riparia
ATTGTAATGAGTTTCAATCATTTTATGAAAATTTTGAAACAACAAGTTTACTTCATCTTTGGTATTCATCAAGCATAACTAGATCATTTTGGTATAATCATCAATAAAAGTAACAAACCAACGTGAGCCACTCAAAGTTGGGACTTTGGATGGGCCCCAAACATCAGAATGTATAACCATAAAAGGAAGCGGAATTTTATTCAAAATTAACAGAAACGAAGCACGATAGCTTTTAGCCAATTCACAAATATCACAATGGAAACCAGAAATATCACTATTTGCAAACAAACTAGGAAACAATTTTTTTAAATAACCAAAGGAAGCATGTCCCAGATGTCGACGCCACAGCCAAATTTCAGACATTTTCTTCTCCCCCTCAAATCCATCTGCCATCAAGGCTTGTTGCAAATTTTTTGAATCCTTTAACTACAAGTCCAAGTAATAATAGAGTTTTTCTCGCTTAATACCACAACTAATCGTTTGTCTTGTTTGAATGTCCTTAATAACACAAAATTTAGGCCAAAAAATGACAATACAAGATAAGGTTGAAGTGATTTGAGAAACTGACAAAAGATTGTAATCTAAAGATGGAACAACTAAAACAGAATCTAAATTCAAAGTATCAATAAGAGTTAAGGATCCTTCCCCAATGATTGGGGTTGTGTTACCATTGGCTGTGGAAACATTTTTTTGTGAGGAAGGTCTAAGTGGTGAAACCTGTCTAGAATCAAAAGTCATATGATCTGTAGCACCAGAATCAATTATCCATGCACTATTAATAACAGGTGTAAAAGTATTTAAAAACTTACCACCATAATCTGTAGCGGCTACCAATGCAGAGGCTTTCTCAGCAACATTAGCCTCTGTTTTTATTTCGGCAACAGTTGCAGTCGAGCTTTTCTTGGAATCCTTCTTCCATTAATCACGATTATTATCATTAATAACAAAGTGGTGATACCTTAAACATGATCTAAAGATCCATGGTTCAAACCCTCGGTTCCTCATTGTTTTCCTAGTCATACCAAGAGTCGTTGCTTTGAAATTATGGGATATCCAGACTAGTGGGATCGGTCTTATTGCAGTGAGTACATTTGAAGGTTAACTTATCAATATTAGGGCTTGTCTTAGGATGATTGATCGCTGTCGGACTACCATAGCGACAAAATATCCAGGATTTCAGTTCCATGGCTCTGATACCATCTTCAAATTGATAAATGGTAGTTTTTTTATTCATTCTTTCATTTGTTCATGTACAAAGTATATAGAGAGGGTAATCACCATTCTAAGAATGGGAAAGAATGATACAAAGAAAGAATGATATAAGGAAAGAACAACTAATATCCTAATATCTCAACTTTCCTAATATCTAAACATTCATAATATCTCAACACTGAATGATATAAGAAAAGAATGATATAAGGAAAACATTCCTAATATCTCAACAACAATTCCCAAAAAATTGGATTTATACTGAAAGTGTCTCTTCAAAAGACACCTTCTACAATTTCACTAATTTTAATTTATACTATGTATCTCTTAAATTTGATTTTATATTGAAAGCGTCTCTTCAAAAGACACCTTCTACAATTCCTAAAAAATTGGATTTATACTGAAAATGTTTCTTCAATAGACACCTTCCACAATTTTACAAAATCCAATATATACTAAAGGCGTCTTTTCAAGATACACTTTCTACAATTTTATAAATTTTAATTTATATTGATTTTATATTAAAGGTGTCTTTTCAAGAGACACGTTCTATAATTATATAAAAAAAAAGGTTTATACTAAAGGTGTCTCTTTAAGAGACGTCTTCCACAATTTCCATACATAATGGAAAATTTTGAATTTATACTGACACCTTCCACAAAAAAAATAAAAAAATAAAATAAAATCTCTTAATTAGTATTACCCCGTATACAACCAGATGTTTAAAGTATACGTTATAATCAAAAATTTGACATTTCAATCCAAAACCAATCAAAACAAGTAAACCAAACGCCAATTAAATCGACACCTTTCCAAAATAGTAACAATACTATTTTGCAATGTTTTAAAAACTGGACCGGTCATTGAACCAGAAAAGTTACCGGTTCACGGTTCACTGGTCGGACCGCCGGTCGAACCGCTATCGAACCGGTGACGTCATAAATATATATTTTATTATTTTATATAATATAAAAATTTAACAAATTAATAAATTCTATGTAAATTTTGACAGCATCTACTTTGTTTATTGAGTAACTTGAGTTTAGATGTAATCAGGATTTAAATTTAAGGATAAAATTGAGATAAAAAATAATGTAAAATAAATTTTGAACAAATTTTGGGGTCTACAATATTGAATTTTATTAAATAGGATATGTATAACATTTAAATATGAAGATATATTTAAGAGGAAAATGAAAATATAAAATTTAATTTAATTACATATCTATATATTTTATTATTTTAAAATTTTAAAATTATTACATTAATCAATTTATATTATTTTAATATTTATCATTAATAATTATTATAAAATAAATATTTATATTGATTTAAATGTTTTATATGGTAAAAATTTAAAAGAAGGACATATAAATCTTTATCATCTTATATATCAAAATGGTTTAACTAAAACCTATCTTATATTTGAAAGTTACAAACCATATGTATGGTATTTATACCTTGCACATCTAGTAACATTAAAATGGAATGATGGGCTTGGAAGGAAGAAGCTTGGGCCAATAAAATGGAAAGCCCAACAAGTTTTGGGTCAAATTACAAACCACGTGTGTATTTATACCTTGCACATTTAGTAACATTAAAATGGAATGGTGGGCTTGAAAGCCAATTGAATGGAAAACCCAACAAGTTTTGGGTCAAGCAATAGTTGACTGGTTCATATGTAATCGAATGGTTCGTTCAATTCAATGGTTTGACTGTCAATTTAATCGGCTAATTCACTCCGATTTTTTAAACATTAATCTTACCACTTAAGGTGATTGCCTAAATTCATACAACAATCCTTATGATAAAATATTCTCAAAAGTTATTTACATAACAAAATATAAGATTATATAACAATAATCCATATTAATCTATATAACTCAAATTAGTACATACCAAAAAAATTAATATAAATTAAAAATAATTATTTAGGTTATTTTTTCAATTTTTTTGGACTTTTTGAAACTTTTTTTTGATCTTCTTATGGTTCCTCATAAATTATATATGCACTTAAAAATTTTAGGGGAAAAAAAGGGGTGAGCATTTCCATGTCGCTTAGTGGGGCATCTTACATCATTTTATTTACATTTCCATTTCATACAACTATTTTTTTACTTTTCTTTCCCCACAACTATGGATGCAAAATGAATGCCATATAATATCATTATCCAATCTCCAATTCAAATAATAATACATTGGAATATAAAATAATTATTTTAAATATATAATAACACTCAAAATTTTTGAGAAATCATTTTCATTATTTTTAACATTTTATCTTCCAAACGCAATCCAAATAATTTTATGGTTTCACACAAATATTTGTCTTTGATTCACATGAACCATGTTATCAATAGATTGTTATTGAATTTGTCTCCAACATAATTTCCACTTAAAGTAAATTAAAATTCATATAATCACTAAATAATAATAATAATAATAATAATAATAATAACTATATATGTAGAATGACTTGCAAAGTATCACCATAATTGTTTATACAAACATGGAAAATGTATTAAATAAAAATCATAATGTAACATCCCATCAAATTAGCAAAGTGGAGGCACAAAAGGATAGCATAGTTAATGACTACTCAAAACAATTAAGAAATGCAAATAGATTAAAAAAACCTTATATTAGAAGCAGAAAAAATAGGAATTATAGGAGAAGACCCACAAAAACATTGGAATAAAAATAAGACAACCTGTAAAATACCAATTAAAAACCCAGATTTAACAATAAAAATGGCAGATATAGCATGCAATC
This sequence comes from Vitis riparia, assembly GCF_004353265.1. Taxonomy (NCBI): domain Eukaryota; kingdom Viridiplantae; phylum Streptophyta; class Magnoliopsida; order Vitales; family Vitaceae; genus Vitis; species Vitis riparia. The sequence goes on from NC_048448.1 coordinate 23,465,280, forward strand.
TTATAGATACAAAGGAATTCAAAATTCAAATAGAAGAACTATTACAGAATAACCTCATAAAACCAAGTTTCAGTCCCCATAGATCCTCAGCTTTTTTAGTTAGAAACCATAATGAAGAAAAACGAACAAAAGCTAGGATGGTTATTAATTATAAAAGATTGAATGATAATACATATGATGATGCCTATAAAATTCCAAACAAAGATTCTTTAATTAATTCTATTCAAGGATGTAAATACTTTTCTCAGTTAGACTGTAAAAGCGGATTTTGGCAAATTAGATTAGAAGAGGATAGTAAACCATGGACATCGTTTTCATGTCCTTGTGGATTATATGAATGGAATGTAATGTAATGCCATTTAGACTAAAAAATGCTCCTCAGATATTCCAATGAATGATGGATAATATTTTTGGAAAATATTCTTTTGTTCTTGTATCTATTGATGATATTCTTGTCTTTTCATATACTCTTCAAGAACACATAAAACATTTATAATTGATTTTTGAAAAATTAATTAGTTATCGATTAATAGTAAGTAAAAAGAAATTGAAATTATTTAAGAACCAAATGGAATTTTTAGGATTAGATTAAAGGATGGACAAATAAAATTACAAGAACATATAGTGCAAAAAATAAATAATTTTCCAAACAAACTCGAAGACTTAAAAACCCTTCAAAGTTTTTTAGGATTAGTAAATTATGCTAGACCATATATTAAAAACCTTAGCAGATTAGCTGGACCCCTTTATAGTAAAACAAAAAACACAGGGCAGAGATATTTTAACCAAGAAGATATTAAACTTATACAGAAAATAAAAGAACTTGTGAAACATCTCCCAACCTTACATTTACCCTTAGAAAATGAATATAAAATAGTCCAAACTCATGCTAGTCAAATAGGATGGGGAGGTATACTTTTAACAGTAACTAATATAGGAGAAGAAAAACTTTGTAGATATTGTAGTGGAACTTTTAATAATTATCAAAAGAACCTTAGTTCTACAGATTTAGAAATTGAAGCAATAATATTAGTCTTAGAAAATTTTCAATTATTTTTGAACCAAGAACAATTTACTTTAAGACCCGATTGTGAGAATATTAAAAAAATCTTTGAAAACAAAAATTCTTCAAAACTGTCCACCAAAAGATGGATAAAGTTTCAAAACTCTTTAATTGGTTTTAAACCTAAATTTGAACATATTAAAGGAAAAGATAATATTTCATGTCAATTTGTATCATGTTTTTTTTTTTTTTTTTTCTTTCCATTTTATTTTCTTTCTCCTTTCTTTTTAACACCCAACTTTTTTTCACCATTATTTTATTTTATTTTTTCTTTTCTCTTTAAAAAATAAAAATTCCACCATTAATTTATATTACATCCTTCAAAAGTTAAACCTACTAAATAATGATATTCACATTTAGTCAATTTACCTTTTCAAATGTATAAATTCCTATAACACAATTTAATATTAATTTAATTTTAGTTCAGTTCTTTTTTATATTTTATAATTTTATTAGGTCCAATTCTTATTAGAAAAAATTAAATCAATTTATTATAATGCTAATTTAAAAAAAGAAAAAGAAAAATCACTATAATAATTTGACATCATACAAATTTACCAAGTTTTTCTAAGATTCTCTAATAATTATCCAATAATAATTAAAATAATTCTCACAAGATGCTTAATATTTAAATTTCAAATATTCAACCTCAAATAATTTAATAGCTAATTTTTTTTATTAAAAATTAATTGAATTTCTTAGATTCTCATATTCCAAATCTAATATGGCAAAAATTCAAACTCTTAACTTTTAACTAACTTTTCAAAATTTCACCTAATTGATACATGGATGTTTATCATTCCTTTTAATCATTCAATTGACAATTTTATAAAAAATAAATCTTTGGCTCTTAAATCTAATGTATCATTAAAACTTGAGTATTATACAATTTTCATATTAATATGAATCAAAGCAAAAATTGGACTGACTTACAAAATTATTTCATTTTTCCTTTCAAGGCAAAATGAATTCATCGAACTTTCATAAAATATCAAGATTTTAACTAATTTTTTATAAAGTAATTTTTACAGCCTAATTTATATTGTCTTACACCAAAAGTTATTTATACTTTGCTTCTTTCAACTAAATTTTTTTCATTGTACTAGGAGAACTTGGATTCTAACTAAAAATATTTTGACACTAATCTATATTTTTATTTCAAATTATTTAACTTAATTCAATATAAAATTAGTAGAAAAAGAATTGTTAAAAAATTACATTAATTGGAGAGAAAATAAAAAAATAAACATTCAAATAAATACATATTAAAGTTAGACACAAATATTTAAACATTTGAATGATTAATCTACACCCGCCTTAGATTGTTAAAAAAAATGCAAAGGTATTACCATTATTTGTAATTGAATTTTCTTTTATATTTGTTTTTATCCATATCTATATACATATAATATACTATAATATTTATGAGAATCCAAAATGGGTTACAACATTTATGCATTTATATAAATATAATATAATATGCGTTATATTACAATATCCATCCACTAATACAATACATATAATATAATATAATATATTTTATTTACATTTATGCATGTATCTATCCTCTAAAAAAAATGAGTTATGCACATTAAGCTGTCATCCATCCAATTAAATTCAAAATGAAATATAAACAAAGAGTAATCAAACAACATACAAGTAAATGGATAGGGAATAAAAGAAAAATTTACCCATCGATCTCTATAGTACGGTACAAAATCAATTTCCTATATTATTTGGGACTATGAAAGTGGTGGATAAGGGACTTTTTCAAGTTGAAAAGAAACTTGATTGATGTTTACGAGCTTTGCTAGATGTGTGGTGTCACAATGGTGGAGGAGATGGACGTATGTGTGTTATAGGTTGATCATGGCTTGGTGAGCATGGGTGGAAATGTTGGGATTTTTTATAAAAGTATAATTTTTTTGAAATATGGTAGATTGGAAAGTATTTCCAAATCTAACGCAATTTGGACTACATCAATTGCTGATGTGGAGAAGAAACTGATACATTCCTAAAAAACCTATTTTTCTTTCTTTCATTTTCTCATTTATTCCAAAAAAAAAAATATCATCTTTCATTTTCTCATTTCTCCCAAACCAAAAAAGCCTTGGTCGTCCCCTTCTCATTTTCTCATTTCCCCCAAACCAAAAAAGCCTTGGTCGTCCCCTTCTTCCTTTTTTATCCATTTCCTTTATTTCATTTTCTTCTTCCCTTAGAAAAATATGAGAGTCGAAAAAGCGATTTACCCATAATTTTAGAAGCATCCATCCTTCGATTGTTCCACGCACAATAGCCATTCAAATACAAAAAAAAAAAAAAAAATGTAGTAGGGAATATGATCAGAGATTTAAAGACATAGGGAAGGCCATCAAGAGTGAGATTTTTTGTCTGTTTTATTTATTTATTTCTTTGTTTTTTTTTTCTATTTGGTGTTATGGCTTTGGTTGGTTGATAAGAAAATTGTAATTTTTATTTTAAGGGGAGGAAGAGGAAAAGGAGAATAAGAGGGTGGTGGTGGATTTGTGGAGTGGAAAGTGGTAATGGACAGTCTATGTTGTTTATTTATTATTTGTAAATTTGTAAAGTTTATATTAAGATTAGGAATTTGAATAAAACAGGGATGAAGGGGATGCTTTTGTAGAAATTGCTTATTTAGCTAGAAATTTGAATGAATTATTTCCAATTTAGATGTATTAAAAAAAAATAATCAAAACAACAAACAAACAAAAAATTGAATAGTTTAGATTGCCTGAAGATGGCTGAAATTTGGTGATTCAAACAAATCTTAGATTTTGCCCATAAAGGATTAGATTTTTAGTTAGTAAGTTGCAACCATGCTGGAAAATGGTATTGGTAAACTATCATTGAAGTTTTGTTTAAAATTCAAGGAAAATATTAAGTCATTGCTAACAATGCTTCTAACAGTTCTACACTTTTAAAATAATGAAAAGTTGCTTCCATTTTGATTTTTGGAATGAAAGTTTCCAATGTGTATGTTGGACATACCATCCTTATTTGTATTGATTATGTAAATTTTCCATAACATAGCTTGCTCTTCATTTTACTGTTTGGATATATGTATTTAGGGAAATATTTTTACCATTGAAATAGATGCTCTAATTATTCTTCGTTTTAGTTTTAGCTCTTTCCTTTTAGGTTATTACTTTGCACTTTGCAAGTTTATGATATTAGATCATCAATCTCTTCTTAGGAATGAAAACATATACCTATGACTTGTGGCTTGCAGATGAAATTTTGTTGAATTTCTCTACCTCTTATATCTCTAAATTTGGTAGATGTTCCTAATGATACCTTATCTTCTTTTTCAATATTAGAAGTTTTTAGGTTGTATTCCTTATTGGTTGGTAGCATGAAAGATTCTCATGGAGATTGACCATTGTTATGATTTTTTTTTTTTAAATTATATCTTCTAAGTTTAGTTTGTATATGATGACATCATAATAAATAGTAAATTGACAATATTAACAACAATTAGAGCTACAAGCTTCTAACTTGGGTTTGTTTGTTTGATTGGATTTGGAGCTAACTTGAATTAATAAACATTCAACCAAAATTATAACTTAACCTCTAACTAAAATGCTCAATCCAAACTTAACCCATTCCCACATTTTTAGTCACAAATTAAGTTTGGATTAATTTCAGATTGATTTGATTGGACACAAGTTTGATGAAACCTAAAAATGCTCAATCCAAACTTAACCCATTCCCACATTTTTAGTTACAAATTAAGTTTATATTAGGTTTAGATTGATTAGATTGGATACAAATTGGAAGAAACCTATTTGTAATGGTCTTTTTAATTCTATCTTTTGTACATTTATACTAAACTTTAAATGGTAAATAACATATCATTTTGAAATAATAACAAAAAAAAATATTTATCCTTCTAAAAAAATAAAATAATACATAATATAATTAAATTTCACATTTTTTCTTTTAAAATTATTTTAAATGATATAAACAAAATATTGGTATAATAAAATAAACTACAATTATTATAAAATATTAAATCAAATTTGTTTTAGGTTAAAGTTATCAAATTCAACTCAAAATTGAATTAATATTAAGAAAATTTAACCAAAACTAACCGAGTATAAAAAATACTTGTTCAAACCCTTTGCAATATTAGGTTGGGTCAAACCAACCCATTTAGATTGCACCCCTAACAATAATTATAATAATAGTTATAATATTAATAAAAATAAAATTAGTTCTACTAATGCTAATAATGATGATAAAATTATTTAACTGAAATTTGCTTAGATTTGTTTTTATTAGTAATAATATGAATGCTAATAATAATAATAATAATTTTTCAAACTTCCTTTTTATAATAATTTAGGTAAAAATAATATAATCAAATCCAAGGTTGACTACTGGTTGATTTTTGAAAATGATCATGTGAAAATTACTACTCTATTCCTTTTAAAAGTTGATTTTCTTTTTAAGCAAATATATTTTATTGTTATTATTATTATTATTACTATTATTATTATTACTATTATCATCATCATCATCATCATCATTATTATTATTATTAATGCTAATAATAATGGCAAAATTATTTAATTGAAATTTGCTTAAATTTGTTTTTATTAGTAATAATATGAATAATAATAATAATTTTTCAAACTTCCTTTTTAGGATATGTTTAGGTAAAAATAATATAATCAAATCTAAGGTTGACTACTGGTTGATTTTTAAAAATGAACATATGAAAATTACTACTCTATTTCTTTTAAAAGTTGATTTTCTTTTTAAGCAAATACGAGATTTTTTATTTTTGAAAATGATCGTATGAAAATTACTACTCTATTCCTTTTAAAAGTTGATATTCTTTTTAAGCACATACGAGATTTTTGGTATTTTTTCTAAATAAGGAATATAGTAGCTATAGTTATAATAATAGTTATAATATTAATAAAAATAAAATTAGTTCTACTAATGCTAATAATGATGATAAAATTATTTAACTGAAATTTGCTTAAATTTGTTTTTATTAGTAATAATATGAATAATAATAATAATAATAATAATAATTTTTCAAGCTTCCTTTTTAGGACATGTTTAGGTAAAAATAATATAATCAAATCCAAGGTTGACTACTGGTCGATTTTTGAAAATGATCATATGAAAATTACTACTCTATTCCTTTTAAAAAGTTGATTTTCTTTTTAAATAAATATATATATATTTTTATTATTATTATTATTACTACTATTATTACTATTATTATTATCATCATCATCATTATTATTATTATTACTTATGCTAATAATAATGATAAAATTATTTAACTGAAATTTGCTTAAATTTGTTTTTATTAGTAATAATATGAATAATAATAATAATAATAATAATAATAATAATACTTTTTTAAACTTCCTTTTTAGGACATGACCTCTTTTTTAGGACATGTTTAGATAAAAATAATATAATCAAATCCAAGGTTGACTATTGGTTGATTTTTGAAAATGATCATATGAAAATTGCTACTCTATTCCTTTTAAAAGTTATTTTCTTTTTAAGTAAATACGAGATTTTTTATTTTTGAAAATGATCGTATGAAAATTACTACTCTATTCCTTTTAAAAGTTGATTTTATTTTTAAGTAAATACGAGATTTTTGGTATTTTGACTAAATAAGGTATTTTTATTTTATTTTATTTTATTATTATTATTATTACTATTACTATTATTATCATCATCATCACCATTTGATTACAATTGTGTGTTACAAGGATGGTGAAATAATTAATGGCCCAAATGGGGTGTGTTATAATTGTCCTTCTCAAAAAGGTGTTTTAGTGAACAATTTGATAAAATATTATAAGTTAGAGGATAAGTTGTGTCATGTTATGTTGATTGGTCGCACTCATACCATGTTATCCATGATATTTCAATATCCAATTCTTCTATCGATTGGAAATGAGAATATTAACTATATAAGATTACCAATTAAAGATGATGTAAGGTTAATGTTTCATGTTGTAGCGCAAATCCCACCATTGAATACTATTGAAATGTACTTACAAACACATCCAAATGATCATTCATTTGGGCTAAGTCCATTATTTGATCAATAAATTAGGAGTTATGATGTGAAAGTACCAACAAAGGGGAATTTGACAGTGCACACTGATGATATTGAGGGGAATTTGGGACACAAAGGTGGGGGGCATTTGGCAGTAGTGACTTAGTCGGTTATGATAGCAACAAACAACTATGTTGACATCTCATTTACAAATAAAGATGATGATGCGAAATTTATTGATGAGGACGAGATTAATAAGAAGAACTATGATGATGAACCTCCAACAAATAATGCTTCTTTAGATGATGGTCAACATATTATGCCTTCCCCGATGTTTAAACAATTGAATAGGAATGCAATAAATAACATGATTGTTGAGTCTCTCACATCATGTATCGGACTTTGGAATGAATCTAATGAGTTGTTTAAAGGATTGAAATTTCAGAGTAAAGAAGACTTGCAATATGCCGTAAAACATTATGCAATATGTTGGAATCAACATTTCGTTGTTTGTAAATCAGAACCACAATTGTAGGCAGTAAGATGTAAGAAGTGGCAAGAATGATGCAATTAGAGGTTTTGTGCATGTCATCATAAAAGCCATGGAATGTTTGAGAAAACCAAGTACACAAGTTCTCATACTCATGTTTATCCTAAATTATCAGAAGACCACTCTCAATTGGACTCTATATTGATTTCAAGAGAGATTCAAAATATAGTTCAAAGAAATCACACCACTTCTATTGCTACATTGCATCTGATAGTGAATGATAAATTTAGATATGATTTCCATTATGGAAGAATTTAGGAAGCTAAGAGAAAGACAATGCTTAGAGTATTTGGTGATTGGGACAAATCTTATCAAATATTGATGAAGTGGATGAACATGCTTAAGCTAACTAATCCTAGAACAAAGATTGTTTGGAAGACAATACCTTTATGAGGAATTTTTGGGAACATGTGTTTTATGCATGTTTTTTTGGACATTTGAGCTATGTGTTGAAAGGTTCAAGCATTGCAAACCAATTATACAAATTGATGGTACATTTTTATATGGAAAATAAATGGGGAAACTTTTAATTGCTAGTTCAATTGATGCAAATGGTCACATATCCCCTCTTGCGTTTGCAATTATCGATAAGGAATCACAGGATAGTTGGTCTTGGTTTCTTATTGCATTAAGGTGTCACATCACTCAAAGAGAAAACATATGTTTAATTTCAAATCGCCATACAAGAATAAATGTTGTTAGAAATCCATTAGTTGGATGGAGCCTCCTTCATGCGCAACATCAATATTATCTTAGGCATGTAGTGAGCAATTTTAATGACAAATTTAAAAATAAGGTCTTAAAAGAGTTGGCATATAGAGGTGGATCTTAACATCAACCGTGGAAGTATGAGAGATGCCTGGAGGAGCTAAAACAATTAGATGAAAAAAGTGTGGACTAGTTTTCAAAGTTAGACACTCAAAAATGGACTCAAGCATATGATCTAGGATATCGATATGGGTGGATGACCACAAATATTGTTGAATGCATAAATGGGATGCTTAAGAGAGCACAAATGTTACATATCACTGTACTTGTTCAATTAACTTTTTATCGATGTGTGTCATACTTTGAGACTCGTAGAGTAGCGATACGTGCTAGAATGACTAAATTTAGAAAAGCTAAAGCCAAAGCTAGTAGACATACGATGACTATCTTCCATCGAATTAATAAAAAATTTGAAGTAATTATTGCTCTCCATGGATTTTTCAAATGGATAAAGAACGTAACAAACAAGTTGTTAAGTTGAATGAATGTACATGTAGTTGTAATAAGTGGCAATCATTTAGCATGCCATGCTCACATGTGTTAGTTGTTTGTACTGAGGATCGATAGTTGGCAATTTGTTGAAAAATACTACAGGGTAGATGCTTATGCCAACAGTTATGCTCCTGAATTTAATCTCATTCCACATGAATGTTATTAGTCGTATCTTGATTTTTCTATTTTCCACCCTGACCCAACTTCGATGAGGAATAAAAGGTGTCTTAGATCATCAATGATAAGGAACGAAATGGATTTGAAAAAAATCAAGTGTTAGGGTTCGAAGTGGCTTATGTAAAATAAAGGGGCATAATCGTTGCAACTGTCCCACAAAAGATGGAGAGCAATCTTCCAACCATTTTCCTCATGACAATTAAAGTATGATAGATTATCCATTTTGATAATATGATATTTTTATGTAATGCCTTTAAATTTGTAATTGTACTAATGTTAACAAGAATTAATGGTTATTTACTATACGCATGTATCACCGCACAATGAAGCCAGGACAGGTGTTGACTCTAAGAAGCTTCATTGTCGACTTCGTGAGACAATTTTCCATCGCACTAGTGCACTCGATAGACATATTATTCCATTGTTGCAACAATCAAGCTTTTATAATGTTGCACACTTAGGATTTATTTCCTTAGATTGACACCTTATTATTGCATTTGTCAAGAGATGGTGACTTGAGACTCATATCTTCCACTTACCTCAGGAAGAGTGTATGATTACACTGTAGGACATTGCCATTCTTCTTGGACTACCAGTAAATGGAGTTGTAGTTACTGGTAGCACATGTCTAGATTAGAGACGTGTATGTTATTCTTTATAAGGACTCACTTCTAGAGATACAAACATAGATGTGCAATACCTTCATCTTACATGGTTGGGTCAAAGCTTCCTTACTTTGGCACCAGATGCTGATGAGGAGTTTATTCGGCGTTATACTAGGACTTACATCCTACAACTCATTAGAGGTTTCCAACTATAAAATGCATCTTATGTTTTTACCCATTCTAGAGGATTTTGAGGTTGTTGGTAGGTATAGTTGAGATAATGCCTATTTAACTTGGCTTTATCGACAGTTGTGTTGAGCCTCTCAAATTGATACACATGATGTATCTAGCCTACTTATTTTGTTCCAATTATGGGTATGGGAGAGGTGCTCATTTATTGTACCTCATCGTTTACATAGAGCTCCACATGATGACCAGTTGTCTCCATCTCCATTGGCCATTCGATATATATATTATAATACTACCACAAATTTTACTATTATAAGGATACATGCATAAACTTAAATTCTAACATTTATTTATTTATTTATGCTTTGTTATTTTGTTTTTATAGTTTTAGAGATAAGTTTCATACTACTTCGATTAGCATGCACGCCTTAGCTCAATATAGGCACCATCTTGATTGACTTACAGTAAATCAGGTGATAGAAGTGTGATTCATTTCTTATATTTGTTTCTCTAAACAAATTCCAGACCATTGATTATATCTAACCTTTCTTGAGTATAGATTATATGGCAACCTTATGTTGATGACATGAATATTGGTCTTCCTGATTATTGTACTATTGGGAAATATATATGGTGCACTATCTCACATTTGATATGTTTCCACATAGTTGAATGACATAAACTTGATTGAGTATTGCAGCAGTTTGGATTTCGTAAAGGGATTCCTCAACAATGTGATAATGAGTCAAGCTTACATAAATGTGATTTGAGAGGTAGGCATGATGTTGATTGGACTACTCAACATAGAGATTACATTCGATGTTGGAGCTTTAGGCATGAGCATATTGCTAGAGGCGAAATGGCTATAGGTCCATTAAGGTATCATGATCTATACATGGTGTGGTATCGCTTCATTACTATTCGATTTCTTACTTGGACCAGGTCCTTCCATGAGCTATTGGTAATTTCCATGCCTTATCTTTTTATTAAAATTTATTTTATTTTTATAAGAATTTAGTTTATCTCCTATTTGACTTACAGACTACCAACATACATCATATATATGATATTGCACTTCCAGATGATTTGCGCATTCGTAGATTGTGTACTACTATATTAAAGGTCATACATGAGATAGATCGCTTAGATGCTTTGTTTAGTGTTGATGCTACTACATAGCTCCAACCTCGATTAGGAGATGTACGACCTATATGATGAGGGCCTCGTATGAGGGAGATTAGGCATACACTAGTTGTTGCCCGAGCGCGACCATTAATTGACATTAGTCCACCACCTCATCAATAGTTGATATCATCCATTGCTCGATCAAGAAATGTACGGACTAGAGGGGTAGGGGCTCTTATAAAAGAGGAACTAGGCATACATTTATTCTTAGAGATGCACCATTGACTAATATCAGCCTGCCACCTGTTGAGGAGACTCCTATTACACCTGTGGAGATGCCATCCACCCCAACTGTAGTACCACTTGTTGCATCATCATCACAGCCGATAAAGACTACATTGGTTGATGAGGAGTTAGTTCATATAGAAAATGACGATCAACGAGGACAAAAGAATGATTGTGGTTGAGAATATGGTAAGAGACAAGGATGTGGTAGGAGGTGGACAAATATTCTCATCCGTCAATTTATTCAATGTTGGAATCAGGCCTACGATTAATGTGAGTATTTTCGTCTTTAGAGTAGGATCTGCAACTCAAATTAAAGCCATGAAACAAGTAGCTGGAAAATCAAAATTGGAACTGGCCCAATTTTCAAAATTAGAAGCCTTTGTACAATTCCCTTCTGATGTTGATAAATCTATTCAAAATCAATTGGCAAAAGCTCAACGATTACGTAAATTGCTTAAACAATCCCAATCATCCCCTTTTACGATGGAAGAATAGATAATGACTATTTATAATGGAACAAATGGTTATCTTGATTCATTATAAATTGGACAAGTAAGGAAATTCCTTGTTGAGTTATGTAATTACTTAAAAATGAATAAACCTCATTTCCAAGAAATCATATCTTCTACTAAGACATTCACTAAGGAAGCAGAAACTCTTTTGAAAGAAACTATTTATGAACAAATGAAACACTGTCTACTTTAGGAACAAGCATAAAAAAGATTGATCACTCTGTACATGTTAGCCGCATAAAGCCAATAGTGGAACATGCATATCATGGACGTCCACAACGGAAGAAGAAGACTCCTTCGTGCGGTACACATTGAGGATGTTACTACATATGACTTGTATTTTGCATACTATTAGTATTTTGCATATCATTATTTTGGACAAATACTCAAGATGTATATTTATACTTGTTATATTTTGGATTGAATAACTTTTTATTGACATAAGTTTTATAGTATTCTACCCATTTTGGACTTATTTTACACAAAATAGTATGGTTTTAAAAACCGGACCGGACCGGCCGGTCCGACCGGTTGGATCGCCGGTCCGACCGATTGGATCGCCGGCCGGTCACCGTTCCGGTTCGGTCCAGTCACTAGACCGGATGGAGACCAAATCGGGATTGGACCGCTTGAACCGGCGGTCCAACCAGTGAACCGGACGAACCGGCCGGTTCTGAGGGAACCAGCCGGTTCTGAGGGAACCAGCCGGTTCAATGATTTTTTTTTTTTTAAAGCACCAAATGACGTCGTTTTTGTTGCTTATATAAGCAAAATTAAACCCACCAGCCTCCAACCCTTCCTCCTCGGGCTGTCGTCAGCCGCGACCCCCACAGCAGCCCCGCTGTAGCTCACGACGCCCACAGGGCCACAGCAGCACCGCCGGCAGCTCGTGACGCCCACAACAGCACCGTCGGCAGCTCGCGACGCCCACAGCAACCCGCCGGTAGCCCGCTTGCTCCTCGTCATTCTCGGTTTGTTTCCAAGTTCCAACAGTCCACTTTCCATTATACAACTTTGAGGGATTTTAATATTTTATAATGGTTTGGAATCTTTGATTGATTTCTATTTTCTAATAATCAGAGGACTTTGAGGAATTTTTTATTATTGAGTTAGAGAACTTTGAGAAAATCAAATTATTAATTATATTGATGGAATGATGGATATTAAAATTAAACAATTTTTGGACCACCTTATGAATTTTGACATGCTGTTAATGAATTTTGACAATTTCTTCTAAAAGAATTTTTTATTATTTAGTATTATCAAAAATATTTTTCTAATTTATATCTAAATATTCATCTTTTTTTTTTTTTTTTTATCAAAATGTTATTTTTCTTTTACAAAAAATGATACTAATAAAAACACACAAGTTAAAAAATGCATCTATCAAGATTCAAAATCACCACAAGCCCACCAGCCTTGAATTCTTTCCCCAATTAATAAAAAAATAAAAAATACACACATGCACATGTAGTTCAAGAATTCTCGGTTTGTTTCCATTATACAACAGTTTGTGCATTATGATATTAGATTGCAACTCAACCATAGATTCATGTGCCTAAAATATGATAATGATTTGATGTTTGATTATCTAAGGAATCATAGGTGAAAAAGTGTATTTTTTACTATCATTAATATGTGATATGTGATTGTAAATTGTTGATGACTTGATTATAAATCATTAAATTGTTGATGACCTTCATTCTCTAGACTGATGTGGGATTTTTGTTTTTAATTTGATAGGGAAATAAAAAATGGCATCAAACTTGACTCCATCCTCTGGTCAAGATTCAACTACCCATTCTCAATCAAGTAGAAGTAAGACCGATCCTACATGGGAGCATGTTTCTGAAGAAAGATATGGAAATGGAAGGAGAGCTCTTATTTGTTTGTATTGTAAAAAAATTACAAAAGGTGGAGGTATTCATAGAATGAAACTACATCTTGCTGGAGTGAAAGGAGATATTGGTCCATGTAAATCGGTTCCACCTGATGTCAGATTTCGCATGAAAAATTCTTTGCAAGAGTTTGTGAATGCTAAGAAAGCAACCAAAGAAGTAGATGAATATAGAAATCCTTATGGTCCTAATGTGTCACAATTTGAAGGGGATATGGCAGAAGGTGAAGAAGAGGTTCAAGAAATGCAAAGTTCTATGGCAGCTAGTAGTGGAAAAAGGAAAAAATCAACAGTGGATAAGTATTTTGCACCAAGAAATACACAAGGAGCTCAACCTTCCATGAGGAGTGTGCTAGCTGGGAAAGAAGCTACTTGGAGAGCGAATATGGCGATTGGGAGATTCTTTTATGATGCATGCATTCCTACTAATGCTGTGAATTCCTTCTACTTCAAGCCAATGTTGGATGCTATATCTACAATTGGTCCTGGATACAAGGGTCCAAATTACTATCAGTTGCGGATTAATCTTTTAAAGAATGCTAAAAAGGAAGTTCAATTACTTGTGGACTCTTATCGTGCAATTTGGGCAAAAGTTGGGTGTACAATAATGGGTGGTGGTTGGACAGATAACAGACAAAGAACACTCATCAACTTCCTTGTGTATTGTCCTGAAGGAATATCGTTTGTGAAATCTGTTGATGCTTCGGACATTGTCAAGGATGCAACTAATTTGTTTCAGTTATTTGATGAGGTGATTGAATGGGTGGGTCCACTCAATGTAGTTCATGTAGTGACTGATAATGCAGCAAATTATGTGGTTGCGGGGAGATTGATTTCTCAGAAGCATAAACACATTAATTGGTCACCTTGTGCAGCTCATTGTCTTAATTTGATCTTTAAGGATATTGGTAAGATAGACCATGTTGCTGAACTTGTAAGACGTGCATCAAAGGTGACAATTTTTGTGTATAATCATGTTGCTTTGTTAAGTTGGTTGAGAAAAAGGGAAGGATGGACAGAGATTCTGCAACCTGATGCAACTCGCTTTGCTACTACTTTCATTGCACTCAAGAGTCTTCATGATCATAAACATGACTTGCAAGCTTTGGTGACTAGTAAGTTCTTTGTGGACTCTAGATATTCAAAGGATTATAAAAGCCAAGTTGCAGTTTCCATCGTCTTGGATAATAGATTTTGGAATGATTGTTTGATTGTTGTGAATCTTATGTCTCCACTAATGCGTTTATTGCGTATTATTGATTGTGATGAGAGGCCTTCGATGGGATATGTGTATGAAGGCATGTATAGGGTTCGTTTGGGCATTAAGAAATTGTTTAACTACAGCGAAAGACTATACAAGCCTTATACAAAGATCATAAAGCAACGTTGGGATCAACAACTAAAGAAAAACATTCATTTAGCAGCTTATTGGTTGAATCCATGTTTCCAATATGATTAGGAAAACTTTTGTAATAAGCCAAATGTTATTGGAGGTGTTATGGATGTTATTGATCAAAAAGTTCTGAAAGGCAAGATTGAAACAATGAATGAAATGAGGTTATTTCGTGATCGATTGGGAAGTTTTAGAAGAGACCTTGCTTATTCTTCACGTGAAGTACTTCAACCTAGTAAAATATTATTTTCATTTATTAGTGTGTTTGTTCTTTTTTATTAGTTACCTACTTACTATTTAATATTTTAAACTTGCTAATGTGTTTTATTTTTTTCTTATTTTTAATGTGAAATGATAACTAGATGGATGGTGGAGGCTACATGGATACAGTGCACCACATTTACAAAAGTTAGCCATTCAAATATTGAGCCAAACCGCATCGTCTTCTGGATATGAGAGGAATTGGAGTGTCTTTGAACGTATACATACCAAAAGAAGGAATAGATTGGAACATCAAAGGCTTAATGATCTTGTATACGTTCATTACAATTTGCGGCTAAAAAATCGATATAAATGCTTTCTTAGTTGTTTTGAATTTAAATTCTTCTATTCACAATTATGAATAATTATATGCTTTTCTTTTTTAGGTTTTATAACAAGAAAAGAATCTATGATCCCATGACTATGCATGCATTGATGAGACCGATTTTTGGGTAGTTGATGACAATCAGCCAGCAGAGCTAGATGTTGAAGAATTGGAAAATCTTCTATATGAAGAAGGGTCAATTCCAATAAATGAAGTGGAAAGTTCAAGTTCTCACATTGGATAGTAAAATATTTAAACTTATAAAAGTTCAATAATTATATTTTTTTCTTCAAAAATGATTTCTTGTTGATATATATTCAATATTTTTGTAGATGATGAGGATGGTGGTGACATGGCTAGAGAAGGGCTTGATGTGGAGAATTTTGGTTTTCCAAATGCTCATTTTCAATCTCCATATTCCAATTTCCCAAATGAATGAAGACATGAATTTTATATTTATTAGTATGCAAAAATCTTCATGAATATTCAAACATTGAAATGTTATGTTTTTATTTTGAGTAATTATTTAAGTGTTGTGGACCTATGGTTGACATTTGTATTATTTGTTATGGACAATGTGTTAAGTTAACAACTCTTTGATAATTTGGTTATTATAGGATAGTAATGGTTTGATTATTTGATAAATATTGAGTTTATTGACATATGAATGTATAACATCTTATATTGTGTTATAAATATCATATATGATAATTGATGACTTCTGCAGGTAAAAAATTTTGTGACAAATTTTTTAGCCCACACATCCTTTAAGTTTTAGCTTTTATTATTTTGTTATTTTATTTATTATTATTATTATTAGTACTAGTATTATCATTATTATATTTTACTTTTTTTTCTTTTTTTTTCTCTCTCATTTATATTCCCACTTACCCCTACCTATCCTCATTTTCTCATGTACCCCGTCACAAAGACCCACTTTCCCTTCTCTTTTTTTTTTCCTTTCATTTTTCTCTCTTTTTTTTTTTTTTTTTTTTTCCTTCTTCCTTTTCCCTTTCTTTTTCCTCCTTCCACCACCTCACCCACGCACCTTTTTTTTTTTTTCTTTCCTTTCCCACTCACCACACTATCTTCCATTATTAACTATCATCGTTACCACTGCTAGCGACGTGATGCCAATGCCATTTCCAACAGGTTGTTACCCACACCTATCCTCACTTTCTCTTGTACCCACCACGTCACAAAGACCCACTTCCCCTTCTCTTTTTTTTCCTTCATTTTTGTTTTTTTTTCCTTCTTTCTTTTCCTTCCAATTTCTGCCTCTCTTTTTCCTCCCTCCACCACCTGACCCACTCTTCTAGACATCCACTACTACCATATGCACCCCCATTTTTTTTTCTTTCCTTTCCCACTCACCACACTCTCTTCCATTATTAACTATCACTGTTACCACTGCTAGCGACATGATGCCAACATCATTTCCAATAGTTAGGGACCACCTCCCCTTCCGATGCTCCTCACACCTCTCTCTCTCTTTCAACACACTACCACCCCTCATTTCCATACTCTCCAAACAAAATGTGTGGGTTTATTTTATGCATCGTTTTTTTTCTTTGATTTTAATAGTAATTGTTTGTGAGATTTAGATTAGTGAATTAATATGAAATTTGGACTTATTTTTTATTAATGAAATTTGTTGAATGGATTTATGATTGATATGGATTTTGCTTATTTGAATTATCTAATTTGGAATAAGATAATTATAGTATATTTTGGATGCTATTTTGGGTTTGTATATTAAATTGGGTTGATTTTGATTGTGCATTTGGATTTGTATATTAAATTAGGCTTGAATTATGAGATATTAAATTTAGGTCTGATTAAATTTATTTTGATTTGTCATATTTTGGACTTGGTTGATGATTCTTATATATTGACCATTAATTTAGAAATTTTGGATTATAATTTATGGCAGGTGAGATATTTTTGTTGGGTTATATTTACAAATTTGGACTTATTTTAATTGGTAAAATTTATTGGACTGAAGTTTGAATTTGGGATTGAATATCTATTTTGGACTTTGTACATTTTTTTTATATTTACATTTGAGTTATTTTTATTTTTGCATGGGCCTATTCGATTACTCACATTAGGATTCTATTGGTTGAGTACGAATGTATGACATGTGGAGCATTGAATTTTATAGAAGAAAATGAAACTCAGAAAGTTGTAAGAAAACATTGAGGTTGTTGTAAGCTTATTGGGAATACGTTTTATTTCTCACTTTTATTTGATTTTATTTCTATTAGTTCATGTAAATATTCATTTGTATATATTTACTAAATGTGTATAGAATTGAATATCAAGCAAACCAAAAAAATTATTTAAACAAGAGGAATAATTCAATAAATATGTTTTAATAAAAATAATAGTTCATAAAATATTTTTCTTAATAAAAGAAAGTTTTTTTTAATAAAAATTCATAAAAATGTTTTTTTTTAGAAAATCAAGAAAATTATTTTTCATAAAAATTAAAAAAAAAATGTTTTTAGTAATAATTATTTGAAACTTTATTTGTTTAATAAAATTTGTCCTAAAAAAGTTTTTTTTTTAAATAAAATTGCCCAAAGGTTAATTTTTAATATAATTGTCCAAAAAGTGTTTTTTAAAATAAAACTCTATTTACTTAATTAGAATGAGATTAAAAATAATTTTTGTAAATAAAGGTCATAAATAATCTTTTAATGAGAATAAGAGAAAAGTCATTTTTGCAAATTGATGTTGTAATTTTTTTTTAATAAAATTGAATTGAAAATATTTGTGTAAATCGAATTTGTAAAGAAATTAGTTTATTTGTAAATAAAAATCAAACTGATTTTTTTTTTTTAAAATAAAGTTGTAAAAATTCATTCTTTTACTAGTAAAAGCAAATAAATTTTTATTTTATTTTATTTATTTTATTATCAAATTGAAATTTTGTTAATAAATTCTTTTAATAACCATGAGTATAATTAATTTTCTTGAAAATAAAAATTGAATACAAATGAAATTCAATCAAATAATTTGTTGCAAATAAGTTGTAAATAATTAAATTGAAATCATGCATTCAAAATTGTTTTTTTTTAATAAAATCCTTTCAAATTTCTTGAAAACTAAATTTTGAAATATACATTTTCTATAATCAGCTTAATAAATCAATTTGTATAATTTTCATGTCATTTATATTGTACATTCTTGTAATTTGATTATATTATTTTTTGTGTATATTGATTAGTGCTTTTAATTTTAGTATCCATGATTAATTAATTAATTATCACAATTCTCTTTATTTGTTTAATAGAGACCGTAGGTATTCAAATGTTTTTTTCAAATAAGAAGTCACTTAGGGTTTTTTTTTTCCCTTAAAAAAAAACTAAAATAAGTAGTGACTCCAAGTTTTTTTTCAAAAAATCATATTTTTCACCAAATAAAAAGCGAGTTTCACTATTCAAGTGGGGATGCATGTGAAAAATGCGGGTCTACAAATATATTAATACATTTACATTTATCTTTATCATTTAATTTAACATATCAAATATAAAAAATAAAATACTATTAAAATTTTTAATTATCTATATATATATATATATATATATATATATATATATATATATATATATATTAATTTCTTATAATTATTTTTAATTTTAATAAAATAAATTATATATTTATGACATCATCGATTTGACCATGGTTCAACCATCGATTCCACCAATGAATTATGAACCAATAATTTTTTGGTTCAATGTCTAGTCCAGTTTTGAAAACATTAAATGATATACTTGTGAGCATATGGTGACTGATTTAAAAGAAAAACATGGTAATCCTAGTTTAATGAAGTTATTTGAAATTAAATTTCAATTTATTCCCAAAAAATTCAAATTACGAAGTTAACACCTAACTTAGATAGAAGTAACCCTTATGTTTAAACCTTTGACATAGGGTCACGGGTTAAGTTCCAAGTCACCTAGAATTCGGGTCATAAAAGTTGTCATCATTTGTGTTAATTTATTTAATTTCTATTTATTAGGAAAATGATAATATAATAATAAAGAAATTATTGAGGAAAAGTGATTTTCATGTGGATTTAATAATTTTAATTAAAGAAATAATTAGAAGAAAAATGGTTATATTTGTTAAAGCTCTTAATTTTATTTAAGAAAAATTTCAATTTCAATGAGAAAATTTATTTTTAAACTGATAAATAAAATACTTTTAAGACTTTGTTGATGTGATATGTTACTTTGATCAATTTTAGTATATTCGATATTATTTAATTATTTAAAATTATGTCATTTATATGTTCTATTAATTAAATATATTATATGATATGTATGTCATATATGACTATTTAAGTTTATATAATATAATATATATTAAAATACATCCACACCATTTTTGTTACTAAAATTCACATTTTTTTTTTCCACAATTTAAATAAGTAGAGAATTGCCTTTTAAAAAAAATTTGTATTATTATTTATTTTTTTTAACTTTTCCTTGGATACACACGTTTACATAATTTCATTTATTCATATTTTACTACATAGTTATTAAGATTTGCTTCAAAGATGAACTATGGATATAGTGTTAGTAATTTCACATTTGATAAATGTCTTTAAAATTGGGGAGACTATGGTAAATTTTTTATACAAATATTAACTTAGTAACTTGAATTTAACTTTTCTTAATTAGAGTTACTTTGTCAACTTATACATTTTATTTTTATTTACAATTTAACATTATTTATTATGTAATGACAAGCTCGAACATTTCCTTAGTAGCTTCCATGCACTAATATTTAATTTAAATTTATATATGAATAGTTAAAAATTATATATTGTTAAATTAATTAATAACATGTAAAATTAAGATAATATTGTATAGTGTTGAAGTGGTTTAATAGCTGGAACGACTTTTAGGCACAACTTGATTGCAGAGAAACATGAATTACTTCTAATAATATATTAAGATAATAATTCCAACTTGCTAACTCTAGCCAAATGTATTTTTTATGTTAATATATTTATACAGGCTGCATAACCTATACACATTGATTAACATATTAAAGGTTTTGAGTTGTTTCTTAAATCAGTTCAATTTGATTCAAGTTGTATAGTGTAATATTTCTTAGTTGTAGTTTCCTTATATAGCTTCAATTATATGTTAAAATTTTGTCTATAATTTAGCTGATTTATATATATATATATATACAACTTGCATTATAAGGAATGAATATAATAAAAATTCATTCAGTTTAATTTTTCACATGGTATTAGAGCCCTAAGCTTGTTCCTTATAATTTTTTATTAGTTTTTTTTTCCTTAAGGCTATGTTTGGTTCCCGGAAAATTTGAGGGAAAATGCGAGGGAAAGAAAATACAAAGGAAAAGTAGAAGAAAAGAAAAAGTGAAGGAAAATAAAAAAATAGATTAAAAGTTGATAAATTATTTTTTTTGTTACTTCAAACTCATTTTATTTATTTTAACTCATCAATATAAAGATTAAATAATTTAAAAATACATAAGTTTTTAATTAGTTTTAATTATATTTAATTTTCTTTGATATTTTTCATAGGACAACCAAACATGAGAAAATCATTTTCCTTAGCATTTTTTTTCTTTCCTTTGTACTTTCCGGGAACCAAACATAGCCTAATTGTTAGAAAAAGTATTGCATGACCTTCATTGTTGGTAGAAAAGTTTCTCAGCCTTAGTGCTAGCTTCATCATTTTCTTTCGTTCCAACTCGATTTTTGATTAATTCCTCTACCTTCTCCATTCAAAATGTCCATAATCTCTTAAATTGCTCCTACAACCAAAATCAATGTTGATATGTTTGAAACAACCACTCAATATTTAGTTAGAGAATACCAAAACTTGCAAGCCTTATTTAGGCTCAATGCATGGTATCAATTACTTGATCTCACAACTTGTGAGGACCTTTCTAAATGAAAAATGAAAACTAAGTCACCTAATAGGTCTTGTGCCTACTGAAGATGATCTTAAATTTGCAGCTTGGGATATGAAGGATTTAATGATCATGTCTTGACTTTGGAATTCAATGCAATTGGAAATGGAGATATGGGAGGTTGTTAGACAAACCTATTTCAAAATACAAAATGTTTTCAAATTTATGAGATAAAGACCAAAATTAAAGCCATCAAGCAAGGTAATTTATTTGTTATTGAGTGTTTCAATACAATGAAAAGCTTGTGATTGAATTACATTATTATAAGAACTTTAAGATAAAGTGTAGCGATGATGCACCAATGATGCAAAAATTAGATCAAAGATCAAAATTATAGCCACCAAGCAAGGTAATTTATCTTTTATTGAGTACTTCAATATGATGAAAAGCTTGTGGTTTGAATTAGATTGTTATTAGAACTTTAAGATAAAGTGTCTACAAAAATTTGTTGAAAGAAAGAGGAATTTTGAATTCCTTACTTGACTTAATATGGAATATGATCAAGTAGGAGTCATAATTCTTAGTAAGGAATCTTTGTCATCATTAAATAAGGTTTTCTCAATCATTAGGGCCAAAGAAAGAAGGAGAATTTTGATGGTTAAATACTCGACCATGGATGAATCAACTTTTGCCACTGTAAAACCAAATTCTGACCCATTTAATTTAAGAAGTAAAGCTAGAATAGAAGGTGGGAGGAGTAATCAACCAAGACCACAATGTAATAAGGACAACCTTGGGTGTAATTATTATAAGAAACCAAGGCATACTAAGGAGAATTGTCAAAAACTTCAAACGAAACCACAATTCTTTAGTAGAAACAATGGGAACTACAATGCTCAATTTGAAAAGCGAAGTGCATATGCCAACATTGCTGATTCTAAGAACGGTTCTTACCAAGAGAATGCAGTTCCTAAAACAACAAAATTAGTGGACTCAACAAAGAAGAGATTAAGCGAATTCAAAGTCTACTTACATCATTAAATAAGCCTAGTGTCTCTTCTTCCTTGACTTAATCAAGCACGTATTCTCTATCTCATACCTTTTATGCCTCTTAAGTTATATTTTTTATGCTTGTATAATTAATTCAGTGCAATAGATCATATGACAAACTCCTACCAATTCACTTCATATATCCCTTACCTCGAAAACAAAAAAATTAAAGTTGTTGATGGGTCATTAGCCATTGTGGTTGGTTAAGGATTAGTTGACTTAACCCAATCTCTTTCACTAAAATTTGTATTACATGTTCCTAAGCTATTAGTTAATCTTTTATCAATTCACCAAATTACAATGGATCTTAACCATAGTGTGACATTTTTTTCTATCTTATTGCATATTTTTAGTGTTTCATAAAATGATTAATACTTAATTTGGAGTTCAGACTAAATGATTAGCATAAGATATCATAAAAAAGAAAAAAAAGTATTTGAGCCAAATCTTGTCACATTTTCTTCAAAAAGAAGGGATTGTCCATCAATTTTCTTATATTGACACCTCACAACAAAATGAGGTTGTTGAAAGAAAAAATTATCATCTCCTTGTAGTGATTCCAACCTTATTATTCCAGAAAAATGTCCCTAAAGGATTTTG
Organism: Vitis riparia; assembly: GCF_004353265.1. Classification (NCBI taxonomy): domain Eukaryota; kingdom Viridiplantae; phylum Streptophyta; class Magnoliopsida; order Vitales; family Vitaceae; genus Vitis; species Vitis riparia. The sequence goes on from NC_048448.1 coordinate 23,488,537, forward strand.
AGGGAAAGTAGGTTTAATCACGACACACTTAATCAATCGACTACCCTCTAGAACATTAGGCAACAAAACTCCAATTGTTTTTTCTAGGTTGCTTGAGTTCTTAAGTGTATTTTTTTCAACTATTCCATAACTAAAAAGGGATATTAATGTTACCTTCCAACCTTGAAAAACATTGTTTGTATCCATGGATGTTACTTTTGTAGAAAATTAGATATTCTTTCCTACCTCTCATCTTAAGTGGGAGTCAACACTCAAAGACAAAGGGTATTTACATTTGTTCCTTGATCTACCTACTCTTCAAGATACCAACAACCTAGAACTCATAGTATCAAGTCTTTCTGTTGTTTCTATTAGTGGCCCTCCACCAATAGTCAATATTCTTTCCAAAACAAACACTTACCTACTAAAAATGAGGAAGAAAGGATTGATGGCACACTACCATTGCGAGTTTATTCAAGAAAGAGATTGATGTCTTCTAATTTGATACAAGCCCAACGCTCTTGAACCAACAACAAGTACTAAAATGTACTCTTATTTTTCTCCATCATCTTCTAAGAACCAAAACAAACACACTTAAAAAATGACTACCATTGACCTATAAGTCTTTGAGGATTTGTTTGTGCCTATTACTCCTAGGAAAGGAATCATAAAGTGTACCTAATATCCCATATACAACTTCATTTCCTTTAATAAATTATCCTCATCACATCAAGCCTTCTTTCCTAATTAAATCCTAAGCAAATCCTTCAAACAATTTAAGAGGCACTTAGGAATGAGTATTGGAAGAAAGCTATGAGTGAGGAGATGAGGGCTCTCGAGAAAAGTCAAACTTAGGAAATTGTCGAGCTTCCTAATGGAAAAAGCCAATTAGGTGTAAATGGGTGTTTACAATAAAATATAAGGTTGATAAGACTTTGTAGAGTAGATTACCAAGAGACCTTTTCCCTTGTAGCATAAATGAAGACTACCCATGTGTTATTATATTTAGCAACTAATCTTGGTTGGTCTTTGTAGTAGTTTGACATTAAATATGCTTTTTTGCATGGTGACTTAGAAGAAAAGGTACATATGGAGGCTCATTTAGGATTTGATGAAGTTTTTAAGAACAATAATGTGTTCTAGTTGAAAAAATTGTTATATAAGCTAAAGCAATCTCCTATAGTGTGGTTTGGAAGATTTGCTAGGTTGATATGAGATTTTAGTACAACCAAAGAGATCACACTTTCTTTATCAAACACTCATCATTTGAGAAAATAACAATTGTGATAGTCTATGTAGATGATATAATTGTGAAAGATGATATTAGAAAATAACAATTGTGATAATCTATGGCAAATGTTGAACTAAACATTGTTTTTTAAGAATTTATTTCGAAAATAGGGTGACGTTTTAGAATAAATGTAAGGCGTTGTTTAGTGTCTTGATAAACATTTCAAAACATGGAGAATAGGCTGGGAACATTCCCATTGTGCATAATTGTATGATGCTTTCACAGATAATACATAGTGTTTTCAAACAGATTTTGATCCTGAATAATTTTTGAAAACTTAGTTAAATAGACCCCTAGTCTTTTGTTTGGACTACCAGTCTGTTGGGTTTTGTTTGGAAACCATAGCTATTCCGGAAAATGATCCGGGAAATAAATTTGTTGGGATTGGCCTGAGCAATGAAGCCCATGCCCCTACCCTTGCAAGGGATGACAATCGGGTGGGCGTAGGTCAAGGGCTAGTAGCATGAGCCCCGGGTGCATGGCACGTGCCCAATAGCAAGTAAGGCCAATTTAATGTGGACCGTTGGTCACAGAGGGAGGTGTTTAAAAGACCCATGTGGGATTCATTTATACATTGAAATAAATGTTCATGTACTCTCCACAGAAATATTTTTTCAAAAAAAAAAAGGTTAAAAGCGTATAAACGACACGTGGCCAAAATTTCACCATTTCTTCACCAACTTTTCCATACAGCCTGGTCAAAAAAGGTTATCCCCTTTTCATTATTTGTTTTCTGTTTTTAATAACCAACCAGAAGGTTAATTATTTAAGGCTTTTATTCTTCATTTCTTAAGCCACCAGTAGTTTAGACATCAAAGGCCGATTACTTTAACCAGCCAGTCTGAAAAGGGATCCAACCATGGTTACTGTTTCCGTCCCGTCAAATCATCCTTTGCCGGTATCTTCACGCTTGACAATTGAACTTTGAGTCCTTGACTAAAGTGTCCGTGTACGTCTCCAATCAGACAATGGCAGATAGAGAGAACTTGTCGCGTTTATGGCAGTTGGGCTTGACCGGAGTATCAATGGAGTCATTTAGGAGAGGGACAACTTGCCTAAAAAATGAACACAGTTTCCATTTGGAGTGTTGGAGGACATCACACGAAAGTCTGGATGGTGGGTATAATCCGAGGATTCAACGTTTTGCTTTGTGGCCCCATGAGCGTATAGAAACCACGTATCCGAGAATTTTTAGTTGTTACAAGGACTTGAGAAGAGGCCTTTCTGGAACTGGGTTTCCATCACTGCAGCTTGTGGATGGCTTTTATTGTATCACTGTCACGCCCCAAAACCCACTCTAAGAGCATGGTCATTTCACACCTTAATCCCAATGAATCAAAGTGGAAACGACACAATCGTTCGCATTGTAACTGAAAATTTATCAATTACCAAATTTCTATTCAGAGTAGTATGATAAAATTCCAAATTCTTCATTTTAAAATTATTACCATCCAATATTATTTTCAACTTCCTAAACAATAATTTATTTCCTTTTTTCTAACTTATCTAAAATAAATATTTTAAGAATATTTATTTGTATTAAACTATTATTACTATTATTTAAATCTCCTACCGAAACTTAACAAATACCCAATGCAATTTTTTTTTTTTCAACATCTCAAATCCTTCCTACGCTTCTTTCATCATTTTTTTCCTCTCTAAAGTCAACTTTTAATCTTCGTACTCACAATTTTATGTAATTTTCACATCCAAAACTATATAATTTTTTTAATTTTTTTTTATCTAGATCTATTCATTTGAATAATCAAAATTTATTGATCTCTATTAATAAATCAAACTATATTCATAAATTTTTAATTCTTTTGACCTAAAAATTAATTAAACTGACTCTAATTAAAATTGAGATATTCCAAAGAATATCTAAAGTGTTTAAAACTAATTAACGAATATAAAATATTAATTTAAAGATTAAAAATCTTACCTGAAAAATTGATCTTTAAACCCTAAACCTTCAAACCTTCAACCATATGCTCTTTAATCTTTCTATCTCTATGTAAAAGGGTTTTCTGAATAGAGAATATAGGAAAGATATAATTTATATAAAGGGATTTTAAATACGAAAAGATTTTTTACCCTTATTAAATTACTTTAATTAATTAATAATTTCTAAATTATGATTTTACCCCTGAATTGGTCGGGGCATTACAATCACTCCTGAATCCTGGCTATAAAGTCTCATCACCAGCGTTTGCTTGCTTGTTATATATCCCAGTGTGTTTTAGAGATGGAGAAGAATACGGGGTCATCAACTCTGTATTATCTCTTCATGTTTATGCGCTTTCTCGTTTTACTTTCGGGTTTTCATCTAATGGTGACTGATTCTTCCCCTTCTGTAGTGCAGCAGCCACTGTGCCATGGTAGTGATAGCTTCGCATTGCTTGAGTTCAAGCAAAGCTTTTTGATTGAAAAGTTTGCTTCTGGTGATCCTTCTGCTTATCCAAAGGTTGAAATGTGGCAGCCGGAAAGAGAAGGAACTGACTGCTGCTCATGGGATGGCGTCGAGTGTGACACCAACAATGGCCATGTGATCGGCCTTGACCTCTCTAGCAGTTGTCTCTATGGTTCTATCAACTCTAGCAGCAGCCTCTTCCGTCTTGTTCATCTTCTGAGGCTTGACCTCTCTGATAATGATTTCAATTACTCCAAGATCCCACATGGGGTTGGTCAGCTTTCAAGGCTGACAAGTCTCAACCTGTCCTCTTCCAGATTTTCTGGCCAAATCTCATCACAGATCCTGGAGCTGTCCAAATTGGTTTTCCTTGATCTCTCATCAAACCCTTTGCACCTCCACAAACCCAACTTGAGAAATCTGGTTGTGAACTTAACCCAGCTCAAGAAACTTCATCTCAACGAGGTGAACATTTCTTCTAGAGTACCTGATGTCTTCGCAAATTTATCTTCTCTGACATCTCTCTTGCTTGAAAATTGTGGATTGCATGGTGAATTCCCAACAGGTATTTTCCATCTATCAAGCCTACAATTTCTCAGTGTGAGAAATAATCCAGATTTGACTGGTCTTTTTCCTGAGTTCCATCACACCAGTTCTCTTAAGTTATTGGCTCTTGCTGGTACATCTTTCTCTGGTCGGCTACCAACTTCAATCGGAAACCTTGACTCCTTGGTTGAATTGAATATCAGTTCATGCAACTTCACATCTGGGTTGATTCCATCTTCCCTTGGTCGTCTTATCCAGCTAACCAGTCTAGACCTTTCAAGGAACTCTTTCAGTGGCCAGATCCCTTCTCTTTCAAACCTAAAAGAACTAGATACTTTAGACCTTTCCTACAACCAATTTATTGGTGAAATCCCATCTTGGCTAATGAATCTGACCAGATTAAGGCGTTTGTATCTTGCAGGAAACAGATTGGAGGGTCCAATCCCAAGTTCGTTATTTGGATTAGTGAATCTTCAATGTCTTTATCTAGAGTCAAATTACTTGAATGGGACAGTGGACCTCAATATCTTATCTGAGATGAAAAATCTCATTGAACTCCAGTTATCAAATAACAGTTTATCGTTGCTCAGTAGCATCAACATCAACGCTACTACTCTTCCTAAGTTCAAAGTTTTAGGATTGAATTCATGCAACGTAACTGTGTTCCCTGATTTCCTGCAGAACCAAGATGAGCTGGAGGTGCTCCTCCTCCGCCAAAACAAAATCCATGGTCCAATTCCAAAATGGTTGTGGAACACAAGCAAAGAAACTCTAGCATATATAGACCTTTCTCACAACTTTCTCACAGGCTTTGATCAGAACCACCCCGTTGTTCTTCCATGGTCTAGGCTACGCATTTTAGACCTCAGCTATAACATGCTTCAAGGATTCCTCCCAATTCCACCACAGTCTACCTTTGTTTATGTAGTCTCAGAGAACGAACTGAGCGGAGAAATCCCACCATCTTTTTGCAACATGAGTTTGTTTATGCAGTCTCAGAGAACGAACTGAGCGGAGAAATTCCACCATCTTTTTGCAACATGAGTTCTCTTCGGTTACTTGATTTCTCTAGTAACAGTGTGAGTGGTAGGATTCCACTGTGTCTGGCCAACTTCAGCAGTTCTTTGAATGCACTGAATCTTGGAAGCAACAACTTGTATGGGGTCATTCCTCAAGCTTGCACCAGCAGAAACAATTTGATGAAGATCGACTTAGGTGGAAACCATCTACAAGGGCAAGTACCAACATCACTGGGGAGCTGTCTGATGCTTGAGAAGCTTGATCTTGGAAACAATCAAATAAATGATACCTTCCCCTTTTGGTTGGGAGCTCTTCCGAAGTTGCAGGTTCTCATTTTGCGGTCCAACAAATTCCATGGTGAAATACGCGGACCCAGAACCAATTTTGGGTTTCCCAAGCTGCGTATCATTGACATCTCTCATAATGGTTTTACTGGTAATTTTCCATGGGAATACTTCCAAAGCTGGGATGCCATGAAAATTTTGGAATCAAAACACTTAACATACATGCAGGTGGGCATAAAGTTTCAGGTCTCAGGGCATTTGTGGACAGCCTACTACACATGCTCAATGACAATGGTAAACAAAGGCATGGAAAGGGTGTATGAGAAGATCCCCGACATCTTCACAGCAGCTGATCTCTCAAGCAATAAATTTGAAGGAGAGATGGCTGAATGCATTGGGAAAGCCAAGGGGCTTCATTTGCTCAACCTTTCCAACAATGCTCTTACAGGTCAAATTCCAACATCCTTGGTGAACCTGATGGAGTTGGAGGTGTTGGACCTTTCTCAGAACAAACTCTCAGGCGAGATACCCCAACAACTAGTCCAGCTCACGTTCCTTGAGTTCTTCAATGTGTCCCACAACCATCTGAAGGGTCCTATACCACAAGCAAATCAATTTAGTACATTTCCAAATAGCTCATTTGATGGGAACTTAGGATTGTGTGGGAACCCTTTGTCAAGGGATTGTGGAAATCCAGAGGCATCAGCGCCACCTCCTTCAACCTCTGAACAAAGTTACCCAGGTGAACTTGACTGGATAATTGTATTGTTGGGATATGGAAGCGGGCTGGTAATTGGAGTTCTTATGGGGTACAGATTGACCACAAGGAAACATGAATGGTTTGTGAGAACTGTCGGAAGACAAAAATGATGGAGGAGGAAAAAATGAATTAGGGACATGGAGACTGACCTTATCCAACTACACTTTTAATGAAAGATTTAAATCTTTATCTGTACATTTCTTGTGTTTCTTCTTTATTTGTAGCGATGAAAGCTGGCTTGAGGCTTAAATGCTGTTGGTTTTATTATTTATTTCTACAAAAATACTAATGTATGATAGTGGTACCTATATAACAAAAGATCCAAACCAATGAATATGTATGCCAAGATTTAGGTCATCAAACAATGGTACAAACAAATTGAATCAAGATATAAGATTACAAATAAATGAAATTATGATACAAACACTGAAATTTAAAAATATGTACATTACACCACCAAATTCATCTTAGGCCAAACACTTATTTTTACCATTTTTTCTCTTTCATAGGGGGTGGAGTGCAACAACATGGAAGCAAGGTTCAAAGTATTGGTGGAGTTTGGCACAACTCAGTTAATTCATATTTGCCTTGGCCCTTTTCATGCCAAGTTTGATATGTGATGTCATCTTATGCATAGGCTCAACTAGGAACCAATTAAACTCAGTTGAGTCGATTGTGATTCTAGGTTGACACAGTTGAATCATTTGAGTTTACTCGATTAAATCATCAAAGTTACCAAAATATTCCTAAGTTAAACCTAAAAATCGTTTTTTTCCTTTTAAATCACAACAAAAAACACCAAATAGTAACCAAACTGAGAAATCTTTAAAAAAATCATAGATTCCCTCCAAAAGGAAAGTTTTTCAACAACTATGACTCTACCCATGATGAAGAAGAAGAAAAAAGAAGACATCAATTCATCTCATGACTGAGTCTTGGAGGTGTATAAGAAGAAGAGGTTGAGAGCATTTTGTTGTGGTGACTATTGAGAAACATTATATTCTTCCATCGATTGTTGACGCAACATGTTGGTCTCGCTTCTCTCTAGTTTGCCTCTATCATTCCATGCCTATGGGCGTTTGCTATAGAGAAGGCTCTTTGATTTGGCTAAAATGGGTGTGAAAAACCAGGGTCCAATAGAGAAACACCCAAAGGGGGTGAATGGATGTATTTTAAAAATTATAATATAAGGATTAAAAATTAAATACCCAATTTTAACCTGCAAGATATCAAGAATAATTACCATGATTAAAGGAATCAAGATAATCATAGAAACAAGCAATAAGACAGGAATTTTTTACATGGAATAAAAAACCATGGGGTCTAAGATTTCTAATCTAAATCCACTATATGAAAACAAGTGACACAAATTTACTTGATTGTTTTACCTTAAAGACTTGCTCTCTAGTACCTACAACTTATTCCACATATCCGACACAGCAATCTCCAATTACTTCAGTGAATACACTTCAACCCCGCCAAAGGGATGTAGGTCTTTAAACAACCCAAGATTCAACACTTGATTATTTCAATGAGAGATTAGGAATGATGTGGTAAGGTAGACTTAATCTCTTTATCAATCTCTCTAGGTGTCTCAAAGTGTCTCACCCTAAAAAAAAGGCTATAATGGGGTATATATACGCATATAAGTTGTAGGGAATCAACATCTCAAAGTTTCCAAACTTGATTTGCATGGATATTTTGAAAATATTCTACCATATTTTGGCAAATTTTGCACAAGCGCTCGAGCTCACTTAACCACTGCTTAAGCACCTTAGGTGCTTGAGCACTAGTCAAACGCTTTAGTGGTCATAGTGCTTGAGCTTTGTTACTTTGCTTGAGCGGCCTCTACAATTTTTAAATATTTAACAAATTATTTTTAATTGCAAAAAAATGTATTGATCCCTTTTATCCCCATTGATCACCTTACTTGCCACAAGTCAAACTTTTTTAGATGTGCCTGTGACTTTCTAGATGGACGAATTACAACCTTGAATCTTCAATAGAGAGTAAGGTGATGTTTGTTTTTTGGCTAAATAGAAAAAACCAAAATATTTGACTTTTTCCGTTCAACTAAAAGTAACTCATTAATATCAACCAATATAATTAAACTAAACTTATTGATAACAAATTCACTTTAATTATGTTGGTTAATATCAACAAAGTATTGTTAGTTTAATAGAAAAAACTAAATATTTTGACTTTTTCTATTCAACCAAAAAACAAACACCACCTAAGTCATTATCTAAAAAGTTTTATAAGCTCTAAAAAAATTAGAACAAAATTGTCAACACACAAAAAGAACTCAAGGTCCTAACAATCTTCCCTTTTGGCAATTTTGTGACAAAACATCCTTACATATTCCCCCAAAACTCTCATAACAGATATTACATAACACATAAGAATGTTCAACTAAAAATAGTACGAAGAAAAGCATTGAATCATCTTTTAGTACTTATCTCCTACTTCTATAATTGCACACATAGAGAAAATTATACCAAAGTTAAAGCTATGTGTGGGATATAACATAGTTAAGAAAACAAAATAGGATAGTGGAAGATTTCGATTGATGCATTGTGAGGGATTGAAGAAGAAACACAACATTGTGAGGATACCAATGTACAAATCCAAATGGACACACACATGATTACATCCAATCCAACCAAGTCTTAGAGAAGCTTTGCAAAGAGCCATTAGTCTCCAAAAGAAGAACCAATAGCTTTTTTCAAACCAAATATACACAAAGAAGACTATGAGAACAAGCTTCTACCGCTTAGAACACTTCAAGAGAGTTAGACAAATCAAAAAGAAATATTTTGCAAGAAACATCCTTATCAGGTGTCTCTCTCATATTTCTAATACATGTAATCAACAAGTAATTTGGTATCATCCAATATTTCTAGTTTAGTTTCCCCCAATGTCTTAATTAATTTCCCCTAAACTCCCTCTAACTAGGTAAATTATCCCCCTAAATGAATTCTTCCTTTTTAAATTTCTTCTTCTTTTGTAAAAATGTCCTCCCTTATTAAAGTTAACTCCACCTTTGGCCCAATCCTTTAATATCTTAAGTTTATACATACATACATACATACATATATACATATATATATATATATATATATATATATATATATATATATATATATATATATATATATATATATATATATATATACACATACATGATTCTAGATACACAAGCAAAAGATAAGATAAGTAAAATCTAGATCAAACATAGAAAAATATGAAAACTAGGCATTTGAAGGAGGATAAGGTGGAGCCAAACTCAATGCTTCCTATGAGAGGATCCAAGAAATGATGTACGTACTGACCCTGGATCACACAGAGCTAAGTCCCTTAATCGGCAATAACCTAGTCCTGAGCATCCATTTGCAAGTGGAGGCTTGTCATTAAATCCATGAGTTATCGGGGAGTAGGATCAACAAAAGAACAAGCCCAAGTGGATGAGTGAAAAGGTCCTCCACAACATTTACTAGTACGAGAATGCAACACAGACTCAGGAAAGTTAGACTTTAGAATTAGAGTATCTTATTCCATGGCCCTAACCTTGTCATCCTCTGCGAGGGCCTCCTGAGTTGGAAGGACCATCAAACCATACACATGACTATAGTGTTTAGCCCAAGAGCTTGTGTTGATGAGAACATGAGACATCTAAGCCTCCTGTGAATGATCAAACTTAAAGTCTATGTCCTCCAATAGTTAAGAGATAAGAAGGACGAAATGAAGAGCTCTAGAGCTTTTAGAAGAATCACAATATGGAATCATAGTATCAAGAATGACCTGGCCAATATCAAACCATTGACTAGAACGAATCACATGAATGAATCAAGTTGTTGATCGACGAATCTAGGTCTAGTGAGAAAAATGATAGAAAAAATAGGTAAAGAAGATAGTGAGGACCCATGCTGACTTGGTGAAGTCGGCGATGAAGATGTACGATTGAAAGGAGGTGAAGAGCATCAAACAAAGTGACTAGAAAGGCATCAAGATTTCCTCAGGTAAGAGCATAAAGCTTGGGAGAAAAAAAGATGAGACGATTGGTAAGTTGTGGCATGCTTAATACACGTCAAATAGATTGAGTAGAAATAAGGAAGGACTGACTGTATGGTCACTTGGAAAGTAAAACCAGCAACAATTTAATAGATGTTCACGTAGAACATCTAGACATAATGAGGGTAAGCTATCCCTTGGAGAGAAAACAAAGACTCTCACCATTTCTCACAAATAATGGTGAGGAGATGAGTGTCTTGGAAGCTATGAAGGTCGATAGAATGCTTGACCTCAACACTATAGTCATAGAAAACTACATATTATCAAGTGTGGGACTACTCAAAGTGAAAACACTCCACATGAAGATCATCCAAGTAAAAAAGACCCTAGAGTGGGATGCCCTGTATGGGCTCGGATAACCCAGAAAGGGTCACCTCCTTAAGATGGTGGCGACTAGCCATAATATATAATAGAAAGCATGAAACGCACAAAAAACAACTAAAAATACGAAAGAAAAGCAAATAGCTAGAAATACTCTAAATGATGTCCTAAATAATACTATACAAACAAAAATGTGAAAATGAGATAAAACTAACCTCAAATGGTGAAAGACAAGAACCTAGAGCACTTAAGCTAACTAGAAATGAAGAGATGTTCAAAATGGCTCATTAGATGGATTAAAATAGGTTGTAGGAGCATTAGATGCATATTAGCACTCAAGCGTCGCGAGTGTTGGAAACAACACTAGAAATGACTTATAGCGCTCGAGCGGTCTTACCACTCAAAGCAACGTTGGATCCAACTTATAGCACTTAAGTGCTAAGCACATTGAAAAGAAACACTTGAGCGTTGGAGGCAATGCTTAAGCACTCGATGCATAATTGAGACTTCCAATTCTCAACCAAAGAGCTTTAAAGGCAACTTGGAAACAATTACAGGGCATTAACAAGAAGAATTCATCACTAAGCATTACCAAACATTTTATGACAAAATCATAATGTAGAAACTCTCAAAATTAGATTGAAGAATAATAAATCAAGTAGAATTCCAGTTAGTATAAGTCAATCAAATAAGAATGAAATCTCAACTCCAAAGAACAAAGTTAATTGCAATCTTAGTTTAGAAACTCAATGCATAACTATCAATGTATAAAATGATCAACATAGAAACAAAAGCATTGATGTTCAAGAGACTACGACTTACTGTTTTATTCTATATTTCGAAATTGATCTCTTAGAAGAAATCAAGCTTGATCAAATTAAAAACACATCCAATCAATTTGCTATAAGATCATTGGATTTCTTTTTAACACAACCTTGTTGATCTACATACAACACAACTTGACTCACCTCTAATTTGATATCATTTTTTTTCTTTTTCTTTCCTTTTTTTATTTTCTTTTTTCTTTTTTTTCTTTTGAAAGTGAAGGCCTTGTGCACCATGATCACATTTGATTTTTCTTTATTTTATTCCTAGTTGCCTTTATATCCACTTTGGGGGTGTTTCCAAATGTTGTAAGTGAGTAGCATATATTTAGGGAATGAATCTTGGAAAGTATATAAGAGTTGAACTTGACCAAGGATTCAAATTTTTCATTGACTCACTTTGGGAAACAATTTAATGATCTTAGTCAAACAGAGTATGTGGATAATAAGTTTTAGGCATGAGAAAAGATCCTTCCAAAGAAACCAAAGTCGACTTTTATGAATTAAACTAAAAAAGTCTCTCTTTTGATCAAACACAAAGTGTAGTGAATGTTGATTTTCCACTATACAAATATTTTTAATTATCAAGAATCATGTGCCTTAAAAGTGATTAACAAATATCTAAGGAAAATTGACATCAAATCTTGTAGATTTAATATATGTTTCCAGGTCATAAACTCGAGATATTACAAATCCTGCTAATAAGATAAGTAAACAAACAATAATCATATGCCCAAAGAAGTTAACAATAAGGCTAAAGGAAAAAAACAAAAAATAGACAATAAGAAATAGAAATTTCCGGGCCTAAGTAAAAAAATTTAATCAATTAGGCATATGCCTAAAGATTTCCTAAGAAATTCAAACCTAAAAAAATCAAAGGGTTTGGCAAAGATATCTACCAATTGATGTTCAATTGAGAGAAACTCTAGAGAAACATTTTCTTCAACTAAATCCCTAATGAAATGATGATAATTTTCAATATGTTTAGTTTAGGAATAAAGAACAAGATTTTTGTAGATGTTTATAGCACTAGAGTTGTCACAATGTATCTTCACTTAGTATTTGTTTCATCTAGAGGAGTTTCCCAATAGCAATGTATTTAGCTTCAATTGTGGATAAGGAGATTAAATTATGTTTCTTACTAAGCCTGGTGTGGACCTGCATTTTTCACGATGTGTTCCCACTCGATGATGCAACTCGTTTTTTTTATTAATTTGTGAAAATTTTATTTAAAAAAAAAAAATTGGAGTCGCCACTTATTTTTGTTTTATTTTTAAAGAGAAAAAAATAAGAAAGAAAAACCCAAAGTATGACTCCTGAAGGAAAAACAAGTCTGTGAAAACCGATTTTTGGCTCGGGAATTAGGTTACCTATCGAGAAGGTATGGTGAAAGACCATAGCACCCCTCTAAGCCCTATAATGAGGTCTCCACTAATCAAGGTCAGGCAAGTGTACCAATTGATCGGTTAATTGTGGATACCAAAGAGTGATAAAAAAAAATGTACTATGACTAGAGTCCTACTAATAAAACGAATAATAGTAGTGAGACATATGAAGTGTTTTTCCAATCCTCTACATTTTTTGGCCCAGTCAACATCAAAATATCCAACAATAATAAGAAAATAATCATAAGGATACCACAACCCATAATCTAAAGTCCTACTAATAAAACCTATAATTCTTTTAATTGAAGTTAAATGTGACTCTTTGGGGTTTGCTTGGTTCCTAACACAAGTTCCAACAGTAAAAGATATGTTTGGATGACTTGTAGTGAGGCATAATAGACTTTTTATAATGCTTCTATAGAGCTTTTGCTCAACATCCTTTCAAGATGTGTCCTTACTAAGCTTGGTGGTAGTGCTCATAGGTGTCCTAAAGTGCTTTGTGGATTCAAGATCAAATTTATTTACTAACTCCCTAGCATATTTAGCTTGTGAAAGAAAGATATCATCTTTTAGTTGTCTAATTTGTAATCCTATGAAGAAAGTTAATTCACCAACCATACTCATTTCAAATTCAATCTTCATTTATTTGGCAAAGCTAAGGGTAAGGTCACTTGAGGTGGCTCTAAAAACAATATCATCAATATAAACCTGAGCCACTAATAACTCATATCAACTCCCTTTCTCTCAAAATCTTTCTCCAAAAAATAAGATGTGAACCTCAGAAACCTAAGAGATTGCTTTAATCCATAAAGGGCTTTCTTTAATCTATAGATATGATTGAAGAATTTAGGATCCTCAAAACCCTTAGGTTTCTCAACATAAACCTCTTCACTCATAATCTCATTTTAAAATGTACTCTTGACATTCATTTGGAAAAGTTTCATCCTCAAAGAGCATGTAATGGCTAAAAGTATTCTAATGGACTTTAACCTAGCTACAAGAGCAAAGGTTTCATCAAAATCAATTCTCACCATCTGAGAATATCCTTAGGCTACTAACCTAACTTTGTGTCTCATAATAACCTCACTTTCATCTTGTTTATTCTTAAATATCCATATAGTACCTATCACATGTTTATCTTTAGACCTAGGGACTAAGTACCACACATCATTTCTAATGAATTGATTTAACTCTTCTTAGAGTGTGGTAATCCATGATTCATCTCCTAAGGCTTCCTTCACATTCCTTGGCTCCAATTGGGAGGTATATCACACAAAGTCTATCTCATTTAGTCTTGATTTTCTTCTTGTAACCATGGATTCATCTAAGTTACCAATAACATTTGAGATAGGGTGATTCTTGGGTACTTTAGATTAAGGTTTATTCCTTGTTTCATCATATTTATCACCTTGAAGTCTATCATTATCCTTATTGGGATCAATTTCATTTTCAGGGATATTATTAGGGTATATCCTGAGTTATCCATATTTTCAAGGTTATCCTCAATTGATTCATGGATTAAAATTTAACTATCAATTATATTCTGATCATAATCAGTGTCATTTATAACCACATTCGAGGATTCTCAGATAACTTGTGAATTTTGATTATAAACCCTATAGGCTTTACTCTTATTAGAATACCCTAGGAAAATACCTATATCAGATTTTGAATCAAATTTGCTGAGGTTTTCCCCATCCCTGAGTATGTAACACTCACTATCAAATGTCCTAAAGTATTTAAGATTAGGTTTTCTCCCAATCCATAATTCATAATAAGTCTTCTTTGTTTTAGGCCTAAGAAAAACCCTATTAGCAGTGTAACATGCAATATTAATAGCTTCAGCCCAAAACTATATAGGGGTATTGTGCATGTGTAGCATGATTCTTGCCATTTCCTAAAGAACAATGTTTTTCCTTTCAGTTACTGCATTATGTTAAGGAGTTCTAAGAGTTGAGTACTCATGTTTAATTCCTTTTGATTCATAGAAAATATCAACATCAACATTATCAAATTCTCTCTCCCTATCACTCATAATCCTTACAATTGGATAGCCTATCTCCACTTGAATTCTAATGTATAAAGACTTTAAGTGTTTAATTGTCTCATATTTTTCCCTAAGAAAACAAACGAATGAATACTTGGAAAAATCATCAACGACAATTAGGACATATCTTTTACCACCTCTACTCTCAGTACACATGGAACCCATAAGATCCATATGAAGAATATCTAAAGGTCTAGTGGTGTTAATTTCCCTAACTTTTTTGTGAGAACACTTCATTTGTTTACCTTTCATACACTCACCACAAATAGATTTAGGTTGACCATTTAGCTTTAGGATTCCTCTAACTCATTCTTTGTTCATTATGTGAACAAAATCCCTATAATTTATGTGATCTAACATTTTATGCCAAAGTTCAATGATGTCAAGTTTTGCCCTATTGTACACTAGAGATGTTTTAGAGTTAATAGCATAACAATTATCAATGATCCTATGCCTTATGATTATGACTTTTCCATCTTTATTGATTACCTGACATAAGTTTTGAGAGAAGTTAACCCTATGTCCATTGTCACATATTTGACTAATACTAAGGAGATTAGTCTTACGTCATATAAAGAACTTCATCTAACTTAGGGAAACCAAGGATAGATATGCTTCCCTTACCTATGATTTCATCATTATAGTCCTCAAGAGAAGTGAAAAAGGACTTATCACTTGTCATGTGCCTAAAACAGACACTATCAAAGTACCACTCACTAGAGACTCTAGTTTTTAGTGTAGTGAAAACAACCTGACAGTTAGCCCTATCTTTTATCAACTAGACTTGTTTTACCTTATGTGGTCACTTAGAGGAGCTTTGTTGAATCTTAAGCTCTTGATTTAGTTTCTTCCCTTTCCTAGTATTCAAGATGTTATTTTTTTGGGAATTAAAGTCATTCATTAGCCTATTCATTTGAGACTCAAAACTCTCTAGAACTCAGTGTGACACTTGTTTTGAGTGTGTTTAGACTTCTTGCAGTGTGCGCATAATGGAGTGTTGGTAGGTATTGCTTGGCTAGGGGTTTCTTCTTTGCCTTTAACAAAAACAGTTTCTCCATTAGGAGTTTCAACTTTATTCACACACCCCAAACCTCTTTTTTCACCATGGATTTTACATTTATCAAGTATTTCATTAAGCACTTTAGTTCCAGGGTGAAAGTTTTCATTAACATAAGAAAAGGATTTCATTGTTTCAATCTCTTGAGTGAGAACATTATTTCTCTCAAGAAGAAAATTATGTTTAGACTCAAGAAATCGAATTTTTTCAAGAAAATTAGTCTTTCCTTCGTTAAGCAATTCAATCTCAGCTTTGTAGGCATCAAGAATATCATGATTTTTCAAGCATTTTTTAATAAGATTCTCATGCTCAACAACTAGATATATGTGATGGACAATAATAAAAATATAAATAAAATGAAACATTCAAAGCAATTCCACAAATCTTAAATGCATGGACCTTAATTTCTCATTTTCTACACCCATTAAATAATAACCCACTCTCTCTTTTCCACATCTCTTCCTCTCTGCTAAACCCACTCCACCATATCTCTTCCACACCACAGCCATTTTTCTCCACCTTTTTCTCACCCGCGCCATTGTCGGCGTCATCTCCTCTTCAACACAGATGATAGCCCTCATCCCCAACTTCTCACGCTCTTCTTCACCTATTCTCTCTTTCCCTCATTCTCTTTCCCTTTCATTTTCTTCTCTTTCTTTCCCCTACACACTGTCACTCGTTCACTGCCATTGTTGTTGCTCCTCCTTCATTTGGGATTCTTCAAGATTGTGAGGTAAAACCTCTTTCCTTTTTATCTTCAAATTCTCAATTGTAAACATTTGGGTTTGTTTGTGGACCATGTGTTTGGGCTTTGCATATGGCATTTGGGCTTGCAGGTTGGATATTCCTTTGGGCCTAATTAAATTCATTTGATTTTCATTGCTTTTGGGCTTAGAAATTTTCATTATATTTGGGCCTAATTTGTGCGCTTTATTATTATTATTATTATTATTATTATTGATAAACCAAAATTTGAAATAATTTTATAGGTAGGATAAACTTGAAACCCTTTTTTTAATAAACCGAAAATGATTTCCTTTATGTATGTCAATCAACCATAAAACTTCATTTATATATATATATATATATATATAAGTTTCCCTTTTTATTTTTAATTTATTATTTTTAAAATCTGAATTTCTTCTTCTCTTTTTCCTTCCCAAAAATAAATCCAAGCTGAATTTTTTTTTTTCAAATTATAAAAGTGTTTTTTTGCAAAATAAAATCGGAAACCCCTTTTTTTTAAAAATAAATAAATAAATGAATAAGTAAATAAACAAATAAAAATATAAAATTCTTTTTTAGATAAAATTGAGATTTTTTTTAACTAATCCGAAAATCATGTTTTTAATAAATTGGAAACTCTTTTTAACGGAGATAATTTTTTTTCCTTTTTTAATTTGATTTTTTTTATCACAAAATTAAAGCTACTTGAAAGGTCCTTTTAAATAAAATTGATAAATAAAAATTCTTTTTAATTAAACCATGAAACAATAAAAATAAAAAATAAAATCTTTTGTTTTTCTTTTTAATCTTATATTTCTTTATGAAACCATCAAAATTTCTTTTTTTAATAAAAATAAAATTATAACTTTCTGTTTAAAATGGAATTTAAAAACCCTCCCCTTTCTTATAAAATTAGTAAAATTATCTTTTAAATAAAATTGAAAAAAAAAATTATTTTTTCCATTTTTATTTTTAAATAGATATGGGAAAATATTTACCTAATAAGAATACATATCCTTTTACCATAAAAGATTAGGTAAATTTATTTTTTAGATAAGCTTGTAAAAATCTTTTTCAAGAGGTATTAAAGTTGTAAATAAAAGTAACTTTTAATAAAGTTAAGCAAAATCCTCTGTTTAGATAATGTTAAGAAAATATATTCTTTTAATTAAATTAAAATTCTCTTAAAATCAAAGTCTTAAAAAATTCTTGTTTAAATAAATAAATAAATAAGAAAAATTAAATTGGAATACTTTTTGTAAATAAAATTATGAAAATCCCTTTTTTATTAAACTTGGATAAAAATCTTTGCTAAAGACTTTTTTTTAATATAAATCTGTAACCCTTTTTTTAAAACTAACTTTGATTTTTTCTTTTTTTGGAATAAAAATAATTCATTAAGTTATTGCAAACTTTTCCTTCAATTGGAGTACCTTTTATAAACAATTTTGTAAAAAACCATTTTCCTATTAAAAATAACTTTGATTAATAAAATTGAGTTGAATTTTATTTTTTATTTTTTTTGCTTTTTTTCTTCTTTTTTTTTCTAAGTAATTTGTAAAAATATTTTTCTTAAGTAAAAATTAATTTGAAGTACTTTTGTAAATAGAGTGGTAAAAATTCATTCCTCTTCCTAGGTAAATAAAATTGCCAAATTGAAATTCCTTAGTAAATTATTTTATTAATAATAAGTGCAAATGACTTTCTTGAAAATAAAAATTAAATTAAATCAATTCACTTATTGAAAATAAATTAAAACTTTTTTATAAATAAATAAATTAAATCATTCATTCAAAATTGTTTTTAATTTAAAACATTCTTTTTTTAATCATTTTAATAAATCAATTGGCATAATTTTTTTCATTTACCTTATATATTCTTATAATTTGTTGTTATGATTATTTTTTTATATATTAATTTATATCCTTAATTTTGGTGTCCATTATTAATTAATTAATTAATTATCACTATTCCTTCCATTCGTTTAGTAGAGATAGTAGATATACGAGGTTAAAGGAGTGTTAGGGTTTATCATTGTGCCTTCTCGATAGGTAACCTAACCTTGAATCTAAATTTAGTTTTTGCGAGCATGTCTTTTCCAAAACATGAATCACACCATATTTTCTTTGTTATTTTGTTTTCTCTTTTAAAAATAAATTAAAATAAGTAGCAACTCCAACTTTTTTTCAAAAATTGATTTTTCACAAATAAAAGCTAATCTTGCCATTCGAGTGGGGACACACGTGAAAAATACAAGTCCATATGAATATATTTGCAAGTTGACAATCAATAGATAAAGAAAGTAATGAATAATAAGATTGTCGATTACCTTCCGAAATACCCAAGATCAAGATTGGTTGTTTGACTAGCCAAATTTCTCGCCTTAAGTCATAAATGAAACTATGAATATGAGAATCATTTATTTCTCAAAGCATAAGAGTCTTAACCTTCGTTTCACGGAGAAAACTAGGAATAACTTCAAGAAAGAACCCTTTGTTTCTTTGGAAGAATTATATTCTTACTATTTTTGTTTCCCGAAGAGAGAAGAAAATATATTTCTTCTCTTTGTGGTTTTTAGGGAGAGATTCTGATTTTTCCTTGAGAGAATTCTCACCGAGAGAGATTTCACTCAAAGAGAAAAAAAAATTATTTATTTATTTTTAATAGTGGTAGTTTATGGGTAGTTTTAAAACTCCCAAAAACTACTCCCCTATTTTATCTCATTAATTAGGTCGGGTCGAGTTAGCCCACTTGGACACCCAAACTCAACTCCAACATCTCCCACTTGCACAAGATGGGCTGAACTAGCTCGATCACTCATCCAAGTCCATTCTATTCCACTTTTGAAGGTCATTAATACAGGCAAATGGGTTGTGTGACTATGCGAGCATACCTGCAATTTGGGAACTATAAACTTATGCACTTGTTAGGAATACATAGTAGCTCAAACCTAAAAAATTATGAGTGAACAATAATAATCATGTCTCGTTGTACCCCAGACTTATTTAGTTACATTTTAATATATGCAGTTAATCCCTCAAAGTTGTATTCCATCCAACATTATAAATGCATTCATAATTATATCAGCTACAAAAGCAATATAACCTATCGACCATGAACACATCTTTATCAATGTAACTCAAAAAAGTCTTCCTTATGAGCTCATGCCTTTTAGATCCAAATTAACTGTTTGCACAATATGTCTCGTAAGGATAAATTATTTCATTTATGTCAGAAACATACCAAAGTAGCAACATTAATTTGTCACCTCAAAACATAGTCAAAAGTACAAAGTGTACAATATGGGCTATTATAACAATAATAAGCTCTAAGGATCTCACAAAATGAGAATACAATGATTAATCACTCACTTTCCTTATCAGTCACATTCAAACACATATAGTATGAATTACATGCTATGGTGGTTTCTCTTCACTTAGAGAGTGTATGTCAAACTACCACCATACGGACCTCAACTAAGAGTTTCACACTAACAACTTGTTTGAGTTTTGATCTATGGTTATCCTTAAACCTTTTATGCTAAAACTCAAGTCTGATTCAAACAGGCAAATGTAATTGTGGGTGATTACATTCGGTCAAGATGTCATTTACTATAGACCTCATCTTAACACTTAATCAAGGCGACACTCATCATCTCTTGTATACTTTTCACTCATTTATCAACATTAGTATATTGTGTCTCATCCCAACTCATAAACATATTGATTAAGGTGGTTACTTATGTGAGAGAGTCAACCTCTGCCTGTTGACATACTTACATATGTAAGTACCAATTACATATTCAATTATATGAATGACAAATATTCATATCATTTTATCATGTGTAAAGCATCTTTTATCCAATCAATAATGATCCATGACATATGATCCACATAGATCATAACCTTCACAATCCCAATGACTTTACATGTACAGAAAACATGTTTCTTATAATGGATTTTGTGAATGGATCAATAACCATTTCACATATAGGTAAATATTCAGGATCATTTTCTCTTCATGCAATAATATTTCTTTTAAAATTATTCTTGGTATCTAGATGTTTAATTCTTCCATGATATTTTGGATCTTTTACATAAATGGTCTCAAATTGACTATCACTTTAGATTGTCATTGGCTCAAAAACATCATTGACTATTCCCAAGCTTTGCAAAAATCTTTTTAACCATACAACTTCTTATATTATAACTAAACGAACGGTAAATTAAACTTCAATGATTGACAAAGCTATACAAGCTTGTTTCTTGCTTTTCCATGATCTGACACCATTATTAAGCAAGAATGTGTATCTAGATGTTGATTTATGCTCATCTAGATCACTTGCCCAAACGGCATGTGAGTAACCCACAAGCACAATTCTTTGCCTTGATAACAAAAAAAATAGTCCACAATACCTATTAGATACCGAAGAATTCTTTTTACTATTTTCCAATGCATCATTCTAGGATTTTCTTGGTAACAACTCACCATCCCAACAACATAGTAGATATATATAGTCTTGTACACATCGTAGCACATTAGACACCCAACAACACTGAAATAGGGAACATTAGTTATTTTTTTCTTTTCTTTTGGAGTCTTTGGACCCATTTCTTTACCTAGGTTTTCACCTCTTGCAAATGGAGTGTAAATGGGATTACAATCTTGCATGTTAAATCATTCAAGGATATTCTTAATATAGTGTTCTTGTAAAAGAGTCACCAGTTTGTGAGAATGATCACTATGGATCTTTACTCCAAGAATGTAAAATGTTTCTCCCATATCTTTCATCTCAAATGTAGATGACAACCATCTTTAAATGGTTTAGACAAACTCTAAATCATTTCTAGCTATAAGTATATCATCCATGTAGAAAAATAATAACAAATATTTATCTTTATTTTGCTTAATATAAACACAATGGTCCTCATCAATCATTGTGGAAACATACGAAGTTATTGCACAATGAAATCTTAAGTGTCATTGTCTGGATGATTGTTTAAGGTCATAAATCAATCAATTTAACTTGCACACTTTGTTCTATTGGCCTTGGATAATGAAATCCACTGGTTGTTCCATATAGATTTCTTCATTCAACTCTCCATTAAGGAAAGTTGTCTTAACATCCATTTAATGTAGCTCTAAATCTATACGAGCTACTATAGCTAGAATGAGACGTATTAAGGCAAACGTAACTACTAGATAGATGGTTTCCTCATTGTTTAGACCCTCTTGTTGGGTATACCCTTTAGCCACTAATCAAGCTTTATAATTTTCAATCAATTCATCTACCTTTCGTTTTATTTTAAGAACCCATTTGTTCCCAATAGTTTTTCAATCCGAAGGTAAATCAACCAAGTTCTAGACTTGATTCTTTCACATCCACTCCAATTCCTCTTCCATTGTTTTTCTCCATTCATCCTTAGTTGGACAAGTAAGAGTCTTTTGAATCAGCTTAAGCTTAACATCATCATATTGAGTGACAATATGAACTTGCCCTTAAATTTCAAATCTTTGTCTAGGAATAATTTATTGAGAACTTTTTCTCAACATCAACTCTTTTACTGTACTTGCTACAAGTACCAGTTTACCCCCACTCGATTTAAGCATCAATTGCTATTCGGGTATGGATCTTATGTTGGGATCTATCACTTCATAAAGATGTAAATCCCTATCAATCTCACCCGTACATGGGAAATCGTCCTCTAAGAAAGTGACATCTCGTGATTCTAATTCAGTTACTGTTCCATCTTCATGCTCACCTATGAACACATACCCTTTGGAGTGTTCACTGTATCTTATAAAGATACATTTCCTTCCTCTATGATCTTATTTTCCATATTTGTGAAAAGGATTGTGAACATAAGCCACTGTCCCCTAAGGGTGCAAATTGCTAGGATCAGGTTTTCAGTTATTTCATAACTCATATGGAGTAGATGAAACAAACTTTAAAGGTACTTGGTTAAGTACATGAGAAGTAGTTAACAATGCATCTCCCCAATATGAAATAAGAGGATTGGTTTGAGCCACCATTGATCTAACCATATGTAACAACATTCTATTCCTCCTCTTAGCAACAACATTTTGTTGTGGAGTCCTTGGAATAATCTATTGTGTACCAATACCCTTTTCATCACATAAATCTTTAAATTGTTCTTATAGATATTCTCTACCCCGGTCTGTTCTTAATGTTTTAATCTTTTTATCCAATTGATTCTCAACTAAATTAATATAGCGTCTGAAGCAATCTAATACTTCTGACTTATGAGAAATCAAATAAATATGACCATAATGAGTAAAATCATCTATAAATGTGATGAAATATAAGACATCATGCCTTGCTCTAACACTCATAGGACCACAGATGTTAGAATGGATCAATTGCAATAGTATTTCAGTTCTAGTTCCTTTTCCAAATGGTTTTCTTGTTGTCTTACCAACTAGGTAATATTCACAAGTTGGCATATCAATTTTAGTGAACTAACCTAGTAGATTTTCTCTAACTAGTCTATTCATTCCTTCTTGTCCAATATGCCCAAGTCTAGCATGCCATATGATCACATTATCACATGTATTTTTAGAAGTAGTCATCAACAAATAATAACTATCATTAGTATTAGATAATACACAATTATCAATGTCAAGAACCATAAAACCATTCAGAACAAATCTAGAACTATAGTATGTTATTCCCAAATACAACTCCATTACAGAATCATGAAAATTCAAATTGAAACCTAAACCAAGAAGGACTAACACAAAGACCAAATTTTGTCAAATATCCGGAGCATAAAGAACATTATGTAGGAATGAGGTATGTTCTTTGCATAACTCCAATTTACATGTTCCAATGCCCTTAACTTCAACTTTGGAGTTGTTTCATACATAGATCCATCTTGTACTGGAACTAATTCGTCGAAACTTTACATATGCTCCTTAGTTTCTAGCTATATGGTTAGTAGCGATTGAGTCTACAGTCCACAAAAGAATAGATTCAGTTAACATTACACAACTAGAAACATAAGCACATGAGTTATTTGAACAGGACCATACCTGTTTCAACTCAGTGCACTCACGAGCGAAATGACCCTTGTTACCACAGTTGTAGCATTTCAATTTGCTCTTGTCCTTCTTAACACGCTTGAACTTCTTGTGTGGCCCAGTTTTTTTTTTTTTTTTTTTTGAAGCATCATCAAATTTCTTATTCTTCTTAAAGAATTTTCTATTACGCTTAAAATCGGAAGTTTTTGCGAGAACTAGATTCAGCTACATGAGCTTGTTCATTAGGCCTAGCAACCATAAGTCACTTGACTTCCAATTCAAGATGACAAACTATATCATCAAAGGTCTTGACACTCTTATCATGTGTCATATTCACCACCATATGTTCACAGCTCTTTGGTAGAGATTTAATAACTATCTCAACTTGTTGTTCATCAGTGAAGATAAGTCCGAATGTCTTAAGCTCTCTTATCATTCTTTTCATCGCCCTAAGATGTTGTTTCATTGTATGGTTTGATCGTATCTTGTAATTTCTAAATTTCATTACAAGTTTTCTCAGTTTTGTAACTAAAAGTCTACCATACTTTTTCCTTTAGAGCTTGCCACAATTCATGAGCAATTTGGTAAACCTCATAATTAATTAAGAGATCATCTTGCATACAATTTAACAATGTAATGTGAGCTAAAAAACTCTTTTTCTTCTAAGCCATATAAGCCTCCTGATCTCTTCTATGTTGAGAAGAGTTTCCTTGTTTAGGTTCTTACATGACATGATTCAGTGTTTCAAGAGTCTTTTGCTCTACAAGGATATACTGAACTTTATGATGTCCAACCTTGTAGTTATCGCCATTCAGTTTCTCATCCTTGTTTAATTATGCTATGATATTTCTAGTTGTAGTCAATATATTCAACTACTTAGAGATATTGCACAATCTTATTAATCGATACTTTTATGGATATTGATACTTTTACCTGCTCTAATTATCTTCTAATGTGTAATAACCTTAAATTGCAATAGAAACGAAAGTTCACTATGTTCCCAATCAGCTCCTATATACAATTTTAATTATTACAAATTAGAAATAATCTATGCAAGTATTTCTAATTTTAGGCAAGAAATTCCTTAAATTTCTTTTTTTAGCCTAAAACCTCCTACTCCATAAAAAAAAAATATTATACAACTAGCATGTATCAATAACATATACAAAAGAATTGAAGACATGCATATATACATAAAATACATATTCATTTATCAAACGATAAATATTCATGTCATATCTTGCATATAAGATATTGACATTACATATATAAAGCATAAAAAAGTAACATGTAGAAAAAGAACTTATCTTCTTTTTTAAAGCTAAAAGGAACATATTGACATTACATATATAAAGCATAAAAAAGTAACATGTAGAAAAAGAACTAATCTTCTTTTTTAAAGCTAAAAGGAACAACAATATTAGGATTATATACAATGTCTTCCATAACTCTAAATGTTGTTTTCAATGACCATAGCCTTTATGGAAAAAAAAATTATCTAGCCTAGTTGGTAGAGTACAAGACTTTTATACCTATAGTCAAGGGATCAAGCCTCTTCATGGGCAATCCTTTCTCATTTTATATATATATATATTTTTTATTTTTTTAATGAGTAAGGAATACTCATATTTAAGACCCTTCTCTCATTTTTTATATTTTGTTTAATATTTTGTTTATTTTACCACTGACCCTCTTTTTTTTTTATAGTCTAATTATATTTGAACAAATCAATATAATTTGACTTCAACTCAAAATTTTTATCTCTCAAAAAAATTTGAAAGCTCAAACTTGGGTCTCAAAAGGTTCTAACCAACAACATTAATTCAACTTTGATGTTAATAAGTATATTAAAACATATTTAACTTTTTGTATTATTATTACTTTTTCAAAAAAAAAAAAAATCTTAGAAAAAATATTCCACTTTATTTGTCTTGGAGAAGGGCTTTTTTGGAACCATGACCATAAATTGTGGCTTTTGTCTTTTTTTCATTTTTTTTATTTATTGTCCATTTGATTTCATCCAAGACTCCTAGAGTGGGTGCACGGAACAATATCCAAAATCATATTATCCTAAATTTTTTGTTTATTTATTTATTTTGTAGAATAGAGTCAAACAAAAAAAAATTAATTCAGGAATTGTGTTTTTCTGAAACCATAACTAGAAAACATTTATTTCTCTGCTTATTTCTTTTTCAAAGAAAATGAAAACGTTCTTCTTCTTTTGAAACAGAGAAAAAAAAATGTCAAAAAACAACCTAATAGGGCTATGATACCAATGATGAATAATAAGATTTTTTATTACCTTCTGAAATGCCCAATATCAAGATTGGTTGTTTCATTAGTCAAATTTCTCATCTCAAGTCATGAATGAAACTACTATTTATTTCTCATAGCACAAAAGCTTTTGTTTCATGGAGAAAACTAGGAATAACTTCAAGAGAGAATCTTTTGTTTCTTTAGAAAAATTATATTCTTACTCTTTTTGTTTCTTAGAGAGAGAATAAAATATATTCCTTATCTTTGTGGTTTTCGAGGAGAGAGAAGCCAAAACATCTCTCTAGTTTTTCCTTAAGAGAATTCTCACTGAGAGAGATTTCACTTAGAGAGAGAAAAAAATTATTTATTTATTTTTAATAGTTTTAAAACTCCCACAAATTGCTCCCCCATTTTCTCCCATTAATTGGGTTCAGTGGAGTCAACCCACTTGGGCACCCAAACCCAACTCCAACATAAAGAATACAGGGCAACCCATCAAAACACTATTGATAATGATTTTATTTTATTATTAAAAATATATTATTATGGATCAAAACATAATCTTTTAAATATTAGTCAATTATATGATAAAAGTTTTAAAATTACTTTTAAACCATCTTATTGCATCATAAAAACATTAAAAATGATCAAATTATTTTCATGGGTCATAGAAATAAAAATATTTTTATATTAAAAAATAGTTAAAATAAATGTTTTTCTTCCCAATATTATGAAAATTGGTTATAGCATAGAAAATTGAGGAGTGTAAATGAAAATCATTATACAACTCAACAAATATGAACCCATAAAAGGTTTTTCCATAACTTTTTTTTGAAAAAGACAAGATTTAAGATTCATGGAAAATGGAAAAGCAAATAATAATTTTTTTTAAAACAAAACATTATTTCAACCTCTAGATTTTTAGAGTTTCTTTCTATGGATCTATTTAGTCCCCTTAGGAGATATAGCCTTTAAAGATATGGAAAAAAAATTGTGTAGTTGTTTAATTTCAATTTCAATTTCAATTTATATAATGGGATTAAAAGTATATTTACCTTATTTTATATACTTTAATTAAAGTAGCATTCATGCACTATCTTTAAATGATATGATTATAGTTTTAAATAAATGAGTATCATCCTTGACTATGGAGAATATGAAATTTTATTAATTTAAAAATAAAAATCAATTTTTATCTTTTTTTATTTATTTTCTTATTGTAATGAATAAATGGATAATAAGACTAGTAATTCTTTGATAAAATAATATTTTATTTTACTTTTGATAGTACTTGTTTTACTTATTGTGTTAATATGATTTAAGCATTGAAAAATATAAATATATAAAAAGCATTCCAATAACCAATTTTTTTAAGTTTATGTTTGATTCCTAATAAATATGAGGGGAAATACAAAGAAAAAAAAAGTGAAAAAAAATTAAAATTAATACATTATTTTTTATATACGAATTTAAACTCATTTCACTTATTTGTAGGAAAAGTTAAATAATTTAAAAATATATAAAATTTTTAATTAATTTTAATTGTATATAACTTTCTTTTATATTTTTTATATTGAAACTAAATATTAAAAAATATATATTTCTTAATATTTTTTAAAAACTAAACATAACCTACTCCTTAATATAATAATTTAATTTTCAAAAAAATTAAGGGTGAAAATAATTTTATCTTATTTAATATTGAATTATTTAAATATAAAAATAAAATATTCATCTTTGAGCCCAAGGGCCATATTATATGATATCCCCGTCAAACAGTCAAAGCGAGGGGATGCGTGTGGATTCTTCTCAGCCGTCCAAACCCTCTTTTCAAAGTGAGTTGTGGTCGATTCCTCTTGGTGGCCCACCACAACATGCCTAGTCGAGGACACGTGTAGGCCCAAGATAGGAACACGGGAGCATTGAACCCCTATTACAAATGCCAATAATTAAGGAAAGATACTGTGTAATGTTGATGGCTTCCCAAAAATATTATTAATAATAAATTCTAAAGACATTTGGCCACTTGTCCCATTCTTTTCCATTTTCTACTCTGAGTGCGGGCCCACATTCCACCTCATCACCTCCCATTTCCCCATGTACAATCATTTTTTTTTGTTGCTAATAATAATATGATTGATTTAGGTTAATTATATGCTAAATTTCAAAATTTGTAATCATTTTTTGTTTTTAATATGATTTATTTATGTTAACTATATGCTAAATTTCAAAATTAGTAATAATTATCTTAAATATGGTTGATTTTTTAGCATAATTATTGATAAAAAAAAAGAAAAAATTAATTATAACAAAAAAAAAAAAATCAATTTTAACAGGCTTTTCTTATTATTTTGTAATTGTAAGTTAGAAATCCAAATCATAATTTTTTTTTCAAAAGAAAATAGTAAAAGTTTATTTAATAACTATTTTTGAAAATAATTCTAAAAAATAATTTTTGAGAACAACTTTTAAAAATTGTTATATAATATTTTGTAAAATAAAGGTTGATTTAAAAGCCTAAAATATTTTTAATATTTTTAAATATGTTTTAAAATTAATTTTATTTTTATTTTTATTTTATTATTTTTAATCATTCTAAATTTTTGTATAATTATTTTTTTACCAATAATACATAAAAAAAAATATAAAATAATTAAAAAATATTATTTAAAAATATCTTATTTTTCATTTTTAATAATATAAAACAGTTTTTTGATTTTTTTTTGTTTTGAATAATACAAAATTATTCTCGAAAACAATTATTAAACAAATTCTGAAACTTTTATTAAATATAAATAAACTAGCATTTACGAGAGAGAAGTGATATAAATAATTTTAAAATTACAAATATTTTTAAAAAATATATGTTTTTACATATTTATTTACCATATATTGGATTAAAAAGAGAGAGAGCTGAGAGAAAAGAAAAGGCAGCAAACGCGGAGAAGCAAGAAACAATGATGCATGGATGATAAGAAGCAAGAGAGGCATACATGAACATCGAATCATGCACATGCATGAGAGCATAATGGGTGGGCCCCACGGAGGCAGAGGAGGTCTGAAGGAGATATATTCCAAGCAGGAGATGAGACCACGTAGGCGCAGGGCGAGTATATACATCTAGAGCTAGTCAGTTATTGGCCAGAGAGTCACGTGGCAGGTCTCTCCGATTTGTGTGATATCATAAATATCTAAAAGGAGCGCAAATGGGTGGGTGAGGGTAGCCAATAGATATTTCTCATCTGCCCGTCCTGCCCGTCCTGCCCGTTGGCTCTCATCCACTAAGTACATTGACGTGTCAACTGGGTGATGGTCTCTCTCTTTTCCATACTTTCTTTATTACAACTTAGTCCAAAAAAACAAGAGACTTCGAGCCTTTACTTTTCAATTTAAATTTTAAAATTATTTTTCAAGTCACGGGAACCAATATCGTACTTGATTTTTCCTAGGATTATTTTTTTGCTATATTTGAATACACCTCTTACTTTTTATTTTTTTGAAAGGGAAAATTACTATGAGCCCCTTTAAATAATGTTTAAATACACTTACACCCCATTGATTATGAAATTCATCAATTACCTCCCCCTAATGGCATATTTCAAAAAGTTACTTTTTGACTAATGTAAGTAATAAAATTACTTATTCACCCTTTCATGATAATATATATATATAGCAATTGTCAAAATTTTTAAAAATAAAATAAACCAACATCTTTTTTTAATTTTTTTTTTTTTAGAATGGAAGATACAAGCATTATTCACTTTAAATGTCTAATAATGATGAATTCAAGTGGTTTGATGTCTTTTCTGAAGACCAATTTTACCGACTGATATCAAAGTTGGTGAGTGTAAAGTGATTTAAAATATGACTGTGATGCTCAATATGATATTTTTTTTTTTAGAATTTTAATAATTATATTTCAATTATGAATGTTGAAACATTAACTAAATAAAAAACTTCGATGACGGCAAATGAAAGGATTTGTTTGGGTGGACTATAAATAATTGTATTTAAAGACAATATACGTAAATTTTAATATGTTCACATTCATATCCATACATAAAATTAAATTTTATACTAAAGCAAGGGACACAACCCAAAATGTACCCATTTTCATCGATCTATATATATATTTTCAATACAAAAAAGAGGCATAACCATACACCTATAAAAACATACATGGTTTACATAAAATAATAATAATAATAATAATAAAAAAAGATACAATCCTCTATATCAAAACAAAAACTTGAGGACATTGCCCTAAATTTCTACAAAAGGAAGTACATAGATCTGGTACCTATACCAAAATGGAACATAACCCTAACAACAAACAACCATCTCCTCTTGTGCATCATAAAAATGAGGGGACAAGACCCCATAATAAACCACCAAATAGTACCATATACAAAAAAAAAAAGGGACATAGACTGATGGTAGTCCTAAAATCCATTGTTTTCCAAAAAAAAATAAACAAAATACAATCTTTCTTTCAAAATCCTAGTCTTGTTG
Source organism: Vitis riparia (assembly GCF_004353265.1). Taxonomy (NCBI): domain Eukaryota; kingdom Viridiplantae; phylum Streptophyta; class Magnoliopsida; order Vitales; family Vitaceae; genus Vitis; species Vitis riparia. The sequence goes on from NC_048448.1 coordinate 23,519,067, forward strand.
TCCACCATCTTCCACGTTATATTGTCCACCATCTTGCACACTTTGTTGTCTATCATCTTTTAACCCATATTGTTCACCTACCAACTAAATTAGTTGGGAAAAAAAAATTAAAGTATAGAAAAATGGATATACTTGTTTCATTAGTCACCATTGTAGGGACCGCTGATGACACGTGGCACGCAGTCTTATCCGAATTTAACCTATCCGGATCTTCCCAAGAGTACACGTGGTGCACTTCTCCTATCCGGATCCCTAAGGAAGAAGCACACGACACTCGCAAGCATCACATCTGGACAACCTCCATATCATATCCGGACGACCGACATATCCTATCCGGATATGTTTTGTCCGGATCATTGACTGAAGTAAGCAAGTCTTGCACGTCACCACAACAGCCTGTCATGGCCCACATTCCGCCACCTGCAGAGTGAAAGGACATAAATGAAGTGACGGCAAGTCACTTCCCTCGATCTCTGACAATCACGGCGCCTCCCACGATCTCTAACAACCGCCCGTAGGGCGAGGATGTCCCTGCCACCACCTAGTGGCATCATGGTACACCAAAAAGTCTTCCATCATTAAAGGAGGAGAGAGAACTTCTGGTACTATATATATGAACCTTCGCACAAAGAGGAAGGTAAGCTTGCTATACCTAATAAAAGGCCAACTGTGCCAACTGATTTTATCTCTCTTTCCATGGCTGACAAAACCATCGGAGGGAGTGTTCGGACACCTTTTGCGGGAACGATTGAGTCAAGAACCTATATTGGTTGAGATCGTGCGTTCATCCATTTGGAAACTACGTGGATCACCAAGGACGCGAGGCCTCAACATTGGCGCCGTCTGTGGGAATTTTTTTGCTGATTCAATCACCGGCAAAGATGGCCACACCTTCCCGAAGTCGTTCATCTGGTAGGGGACAAGAGGATAATTCCGAGTGGCACCAAGCCCTCGAAAGAAGACAGTTAGCAAGCGAGCGACAACTGCAAGCTCTCCTCCATGAGACGACAAGGTTAAGAGAGGAAAACGCAATATTGCGTATCCAGGCATCATCGACGGGGCCTCCCCGTATTCAGCATTCAAGAGGCCAAGTAGCCAACTCAAGACCTCACCCAAAGTCGATATATCCTGGAACAGTGGAACCAATCCCTGAAACATGCAACGCTGGGCCACACGAGCCACACACACCCATGCCTCGAGCTCCCCGTGAGGAAAGCTCAGACTCCACTCGTTTCTCATCAAAGAGACAACGTGACAGAAGATCCCAGTTGTCGGGCGCTATGCGTGCAAGACTGGGCCCCTAGCAACCTGGCAGGCCAAGGCCGCCAATACCCACCACATGGGATGTGCACCATGATCCTACGGTCACCCCTATACCACAGAACGTTCTCCTGCACCGTGACCCTTTGGTCACCCCTATGGTGCAAAACGTTCCCCCATACCAAGCGGTACGATAAACTGGGAGAAATCCCCCAAACGAGCCACCCATTGGCTCCATCAGCAAAAGGCTGGATGACATGCTCTCCACTCCTTTCTGCTCTCATATCATTCATTACGAGCCCCCAAGGGGATTCCTCGTACCAAAATTCTCCACATACGATGGGTCCAGCGACCCCTTCGACCATATCATGCATTATCGACAACTCATGACTCTCGATATAGGCAACGACCCACTGCTATGCAAAGTATTCCCTGCCAGCCTACAAGGGCAGGCCCTCTCATGGTTCCATCGCCTACCTCCCAACTCTATCGATAATTTCAAAGACCTTTCAGAAGCCTTCGTGGGACAATACCTATGCTCCGCTCGGCATAAACAGAACATCAGCACCCTGCAAAACATAAAAATGAAGGATAATGAATCCTTGAGGGAATTCGTGAAGCGATTTGGCCAAGTTGTCCTACAAGTGGAGGCTTGCAGCATGGACGTTGTCCTGCAGATCTTCAAACGAAGCATCTGTCCAGGCACCCTATTTTTTTAGTCACTCGCTAAGAAGCCTCCTACGACGATGGATGACTTGTTTCGACTTGCGAACAAATATTCAATGCTCGAAGATGACGTGCGGGCAACCACCCAGCAAGTCTTGGTTGCCGGACAGCCGTCCAAGGGTAGTACAGAAAGAAGTGTCAAACTTCCAAACAGGCCAAAGCCATCCGATCGAAGGCAGGAAGGGCCAAGTCGCCCGGAGATGCCACCCCTCACACCCCTTTCCATAACTTATGAAAAGCTTCTCCCTATGATCCAAGGCATGTCCGATCTCAGGTGGCCTAGACCCCTCGAATCGGACCCGTCCAGAATGGATCATAACAAAAAATGCGCCTACCACAAGGAGCATGACCACACAACGGAGACATGCAGAAGCCTCCAGTATTTGGTAGAAAGGCTTATAAAGGCGGGACACTTGAGGCAATACCTCCGCTCAGACGTCGGAGGTAGAGGTGCTTCCCAAAATCACAACTCTGGAACCCCCACGGGTCCAACCGCCCCCAAAGTCGTCATTAACTACATCAATGGAGGCCCATCGGATGAGGAGCTCAACTCCAAACGAAAAAGACAGAAATTGTTACGGGAAGCAATGGTGCGTGAGCGTGTCAACTCCATCCGGCCTGGGATAACCAAAGGGGGCCCTCGCCCCATAAACGGGACAATCACTTTCCCACCAATAGACCCCACACGGATATTGCGTTCGCACCGTGATGCTCTCATTCTATCCTTGGGGATTGACAAATTCGACGTAAGACGCATCTTAATTGACCCAGGCAGCTCAGCCGATCTGGTACAAGCATCGGTCATAAGCCACATGGGACACAATTTAGTTGGTCTCGAAAACCCTGGAAGAATCTTGTCCGGATTCAACGGGGCATCAACTATTTCCTTGGGAGACATTGTGCTGCCAATCCAAGCTGGCCCAATCACTCTCAACGTTCAGTTTTCGATGGTACAAGATTTATCACCCTTTAACGTTATCTTGGGGTGCACATGGCTGCACTGCATGAAAGTCATCCCCTCCACGTATCATCAGATGGTAAGCTTTCTTACTGAGGATGGGCAAATCAACCTGTACGGAAGCCAGTTAGCCGCTCGCCAATGCTACCAGATAGCAAGAGAAGCAGGGACCAGTCAGGAGGATAAGTCCCTCCCTGAGTCCACCCACGCACTTGATCAATAGCAATCATTGTGTCCGGCGGACAAGGATCCCCCGGTAGCGGATCCCTTGCAAACAATCCAAATTTCGGAGGAAGGTACTCACTCCACATATGTCAGTTCCCTCTTAACGCCGGAAGAGGCCCAGAACATTCAAAACGCCCTCCGACAAAACCATGACGTTTTCGCATGGGCGCATTCTGATATAAAGGGAATTCACCCCTCCATAGCCTTTCATAAACTTAACATTTTGCCAACAGCAAAACCTATCCGGCAGAGGGTTAGACGTTTCCACCCGGACAGACAAAAAATCATCCGGGATGAGATTGACAAGTTGTTGGAAGCCGGATTCATCAAAGAAATAGAGTATCCGGACTGGTTGGCAAATGTAGTAGTGGTACCCAAAAAGGAAGGCAAATGGCGGGTGTGCGTCGACTACACCAACCTCAATAAAGCGTGCCCAAAAGACAGTTTCACTTTGCCACGGATAGATCAAATTGTGGATTCCACTGCTGGGCAAGGGATGTTCTCCTTCCTGGACGCCTTCTCCGGATACCACCCAATCCCCATGGCCCCAACTGACGAAGAAAAAACATTCTTCATAACGCCACACGACCTCTATTGCTACAAAGTCATGTCATTCGAACTCAAAAACGCTGGCGCCACTTATCAGAGACTAATGACAAAGATCTTCAAACCTCTGGTGGGCCGCACAGTGGAGGTATATATCGACGACATCGTGGTTAAAAGCAAAAACCGAGATGAACATGTCCTCCACTTGCAAGAAGTTTTCCACCTCTTGAGAGAGTATGGCATGAAGTTGAATCCCTCTAAGTGCGCTTTTGACGTAAGTGATGGCAAATTCCTGGGATTTATGGTCAGCCAAAGGAGGATAGAGGTTAGTCCGGTTCAAGTCAAGGCAGTCATAGAAACACCAGCCCCCAGAAGTAAGAAGGAGTTACAACGCCTCACGGGCAAGCTCGTCGCGCTAGGGCGTTTTATAGTCCGCTTCACTAATGAACTGTAACCCTTCTTCATGGCAATCCGCAAAGCTGGAGCAAGCGGATGGACGGACAGCTGTCAGAACGCCTTCGAAAAAATTAAACGTTGCCTCATGCAACCACCTATCCTGAGCAGCCCCATCCCTGAAGAAAAATTATACATGTATCTGGTTGTATCAGGTGGGCAATCAGCGCTGTCCTATTCCGTTGCCCCTCTCCCAAGGAACAGAAACCTATCTACTACGTCAGTAGAGCGTTGGCAGATGTAGAAACCAGATATTCAAATATGGAGCTAACGGTCTTAGCTCTTCAAAGTGCCGCCCAAAAGCTTCGTCCATACTTCCAAGCTCACCCGGTGATTGTGCTAACTGACCAATCCCTTCGCAACATTCTACACAAGCCAGATTTAACCGGAAGAATGCTTCAATGGGCCATAGAATTGAGCGAATATGGAATTGAGTTCCAACCAAGGTTGTCCATGAAAGGCCAAGTGATGGTTGACTTCGTCCTGGAATACTCCCGAAAGTCTATCCAACACAGGGAATCAAGTGAAGAAGTATGGTGGACTTTGCGAGTCGATGGAGCCTCACGATCGTCAGGATCCGGAGTAGGGCTCCTGTTGCAATCCCCAACAGGTGAACACCTGGAGCAAGCCATCCGGCTAGGGTTCCCCGCTTCTAACAATGAAGCAGAATATGAGGCCATCCTATCCGGATTAGACCTCGCCCTGGCTCTATCGGTCTCCAAGCTCTGAGTCTATAGTGACTCTCAACTCGTGGTAAAACAAATCCAGAAGGAGTACGAAGCAAAGGATGAACGCATGGCACGATACTTAACCAAAGTAAAAAACACCTTGCAGCGATTCACCGAATGGACGATTGAAAAAATCAGGCAGACTGAAAACTCACGTGCAGATGCCCTGGAAGGCATAGCTACTTCCCTTCCCATCAAAGAAGCTATATTATTGCCTATATATGTGCAAGCCAAACCTTCCGTCGCAGCAGCCTCCACTTGCAATGCTATTGAGGCAAACGAAACAGACGACAAAGGCTGGATGGAAGTCATCATAGAATATCTCCGAACAAGTACCCTGCCCGAAGAATCCAAGCAAGCACACAAGATCCGGGTGCAAGCCGCCCGCTTCGCCCTGATTGGGGGGCACCTGTATAAGCGATCCTTTACAGGTCCCTACCTCAGGTGCCTAAGTCATTCAGAGGCCCTGTATGTACTAGCTGAATTGCACGAGGGAATATGTGGAAATCATTTTGGAGGACGATCTCTGGCACATAGAGCCCATTCGCAAGGTTATTACTGGCCCACAATGAAGAAGGATGCGGCAGCCTATGTTAAAAAATGCGACAAATGTCAAAGACATGCCCCCATTCCACATATGCCGTCAGGGGCATTGAAACCAATTACAGGCCCTTGGCCCTTCGCGCAGTTGGGGCATGGACATAGTGAGACCCCTCCCAGCCGCACCCGCTCAGAAGAAATTCATGCTCGTCACCACGGATTACTTCAGTAAATGGGTGGAAGCTAAAGCATATGCTAGCATCAAAGACAAAGATGTCACCAAGTTCGTATGGAAAAACATCATCTGTCGCTTTGGAATCCCCCAAACCATCATAGCCAATAACGGTCCACAATTTGATAGCATCACGTTCCGGAATTTCTATTCAGAACTAACATCCGGAATTCATACTCCACACCACATTATCCTCAAAGTAATGGGCAAGCAGAGGTCATAAACAAGACACTAATCACTGCCTTGAAGAAAAGGCTTGAGCAAGCCAAAAGAAAATGGGTGGAGGAGCTACCCGGCGCCCTGTGGGCTTATCGAACCACACCCGGACGTCCAACAGGAAATACTCCCTTCGCCCTCGTATATGGTATGGACGCAATCATTCCTTCTAAAATTGGGCTACCCAGTATCCGGACCGAGGCAGGAAGACAGGATGATGCAAATGAAGAACTAGGAAAAAACTTGGACTGGGCAGACGAAATAAGAGAAATTGCATCTATCTGGATGGCTGACTATCAACAAAGGGCATCAGTTCATTACAATCGCAAAGTAAGGCCCGGAAGCTTCAAAAATGGTACGCTAGTCCTTATGAAAATTTTCAAAAATATTGCTAAAATAGGAGCTGGAAAATTTCAAGCCAACTGGAAAGGCCCCTATATAGTGTCTAAGGCAAGTGAAAGTGGAGCTTATCATCTACAAAAGCTAGACGGAACCCCACTACTCAGACCATAGAATGTATCCAATCTAAAGCAATATTACCAATGAAAGAAGAGCCAAAAGAAATAAACACAATTTGAATAAGTATATTTTATTGATACTTGTGAAAAATTGTGTACAAAGAGGTCTTCGGACTACAAAATACAGAGAGAGGATAGCAGTAAAAAAAAAAAAATTACAAAAAGAAGAGTCATCATTGAGCAGGCTTGCCGCGCAGTTTCTCCTCTTCACCTGGGGGAATTGAAGGGACGTCCCGCTTGATTCCATGTTTCTTCATACAACAACGATAGCCGAAGAAATACATTTCATCTACTTGTTTTTGGTAGTCCGCTTCAAGTTCTTCCCTTTCTGCAGCAAACTCAGCCTCTAGCTCTTCTTTTTGCGCTGATAAGCGCAACTGCAAATCTTATCTCTTATTCTTCTCAATGGATACCTCTGTCCGGAGATGCCTCACCTCCCCCCTCAGTTGGGCCATCTCCTCTTCCGCCTCGTACAGACGGGCGCCCGTAGATTCCTCCCGACTCTTTGCCTCAGCAAGCTCTTCCCGAAGAGCCTCGTTGTCCTCTCGAGCAGCGGATAAACTGGCTTTGGCCTGCTTCAGTCTTAAGTGCAACTTCTCTTCATCATTTTTTTGCTGAGAGACAAAGGCCTTTATGTAATCAGCAGTCTGCAGCATGTCAGAAAAAATATCATGTTGACGAGCCATGCCGCGAATGCCACTCACCAACTGCAGAGAAGCACACAAACAAAAAAGCAAAGTTACAAACCATGCAACAAACACATCAGTATGGTGAGAAAAATCAAAACAAGTAGACTATACCATTTCCACCGCTTCGAACATCTGGGCTGAAGGCGTAGCAACATCCGAGCCGGATGGAATCCGTTTCAGCTTCTCTTCCATCTCCGCATAGTTGTAAGGGCTAGCAGAGATGCAAGCTGCATCATCAACAGGATCCCCCTCTGATGGGACATTGGGGCGTGACTCCTCCTCCGGATTCAAGGCCCCATCATTCTCGGCCGGTTGGGTCTCTCCGGGTGAAACCCCATCCGGGACCAGCACCGGGGTGGTTGGGTTCTCTTCTTCCACCTCCGTCTCACTACCCGCCGGGTGATCCTCTTGGGCTGACGAGCAGTTGACTTCGATGGTTTCCAAGAACCGATCCTGAAGTCGCCCAAAGAGACCAGACTTCAAGTCACGCGCCGGACGCGACCTCCTTGTGGCTGGTCCCTTCACCAGCGTAGGGGCAAGGGGACTCGGCCCATAAAAAGGCAAACCCTGGCTATCTGCCCCCATTTCTTCTGTTGGGGGTGCCGAATGGGGCAAAGTTGCAGCACAAGAGGCCCCCGCTGCACCCACATCCAGATGAGGAGAGCCGGGCTGATTTATTGAAGTAGCCTCCTCAGCCAAAACAGCCAGACGTCCAGCCACAGTCAATGAAGGCCCCGAATGATTCAGACCCGCAAGATGTCCGGAGCCGCTTGAAATAGAAGGCGGGAGGGGATTTTCTGGCTCTCTTATTGTTAATCCCCTTACAAAAGTGACTGGGGGTGGTACAAACTCCTTCGGGGGAGTTGGGAGTTTTATTTTTTTTCCCTTATTCAGAACCAACTTCCTCTTCTTTTTCGCTAAAGCATCAGCAGATGGAGCAGACGCGGGCCGTTTACCACCCGGAGCCTTCCGCAAGAGCCCTTCTTGTCTTTTCTTCTCCCGCTTAGTGAGACGGGCTTTGCGAGTCCGGGCGTCTGCCTTCCACACCTCCGCGTAGAATGGAAGGTCTTTTAGAACGTAATGCTCCCCATGCACTACCTTCTTTGGCAGCTTCCTAGGGAGAATATTGATGATATATACTTGGGGCTCCCGGACAACGGCCAGCAAGTTTCGCGCAGTGAGCAGCGTCTCATAATGCCTCTCAGTGGCAGCAATTTCAAATAACTTGTTCAGTCGAGCGAACGACGCTTTTTCTACCCACTCGACTACCCGACCCCTCCTGTCCGGACCTGCATTATCAGTAAACAAAGGCATTAAGCCATCTGATAAACCCCAGCAAGTAAAAACAAAATGAATGCAGGACAAACCCCGCAAGTTGTCTTACCCAGAAGCACCAACGAATGGTTGGAGGAAAATGGCCTCTCCGGATGCTCTAGTAGCCCCGCCCAGGCACCCCGGACCAGCACATGACCCTTCGCTCCTCCCTTCGTCGAATCCAGCAGTTCAGTCACCAGTTGAAGGGAGGGCAAGTGGGCAACCATGCTTAAAATATCATTTTTTCCCTTCTTCAGGGAGTAGACGAAAAGAACCTCCGGCAGCGAGAGGTCTAGGTTGAAAACCATACGCAGAATGCTACATCCCATCACCACCCAGACCATATTGGGGTGGATATAGGCTGGTGGAATCTAAGTGAAGTGAAGGAATTCTTTAAACAGAGACGGCAAGGGGAACCGGAGCCCAGCATTTAACTGCTCCTTGGTGAACACAATGGCATGGTCCTCCGACTTCTTAGTCGATACGGCTTCTCCATCCAAGAATTCCACGAGCACGCTATTTGGGATGAAGAATTGTTCGCGAAACTCCCCCACATTCAACTTGTCCACAGATTTCTTGCCATGAGCATCTCCGGACGAACCAGGCGAGGTAACTTCCTTGTTGGCAAACATTTTTTAGCCTAGGGATGAAATAGAATCTGCATGAAAGAATTCCAACAGTCAAACCTCAAACCCCACCCCAAAGACGATTCAATACCCCACAAAAAGCACAGGGGGGCAACAGACACCTTAAACACACCCAAAAACCTTATAAATCAATATCAACACTCAGTCGCAAGCAACTTGCCCAAGCAAGCCAACAACAAACCACAAAGCAAGCACAAACAAAGCAAAAGCAAAAAACAGCGTATGTACCGAGTGTAAAACTGGGAAAAGGATTGACAACCGCAAAAACAGTCACCGTCGTACACACGAATATCGTCGGTAGAAAACCCTAGAGCTTCACTCGAAAAAACGAAGATACGCAGAAGATAGAAGAAGCAATAGCAGAAAAAACGCAGTAAGGAAAATGCAAGAGGAGGGCACAGTCTGCTATTTATAGGGAGACAGCCCCTCAGTATCCCAAACGCTCAGTTACGCCATCATTTGAAACGACATGCTGCCTCAGAATACCCAGAGACGACGGCTTGTCATAAATGCTTCTCTCTCTCTTTGCCCCCAATCGCCACGTGACCCAATGAGCGCAAAAAGCAACATCAGTTTCAAAAAGCAATTATTTTTTTAATCCGCCCATTTTTGCTCAGGCAAAATCGACAAGTTAAAAAGGGGGGCATTGTAGGGACCCTTCTCCCTGATGACACGTGACACGCAGTCTTATCCGGATTTAACCCATCCGGATATTCCCAAGAGTACACGTGGCGCACTTCTCCTATCTGGATCCCTAAGGAAAAAGCACACGGCACTCGCAAGCATCACATCCGGACAACCTCCATATCACATCCGGACGACCGACATATCCTATCCGGATATGTTTTGTCCGGATCATTGACTGAAGTAAGCAAGTCTTGCACGTCACCACAACAGCCTGTCATGACCCACATTCCGCCACCTGCAGAGTGAAAGGACAGGAATGAAGTGACGGCAAGTCATTTCCCTCGATCTTTGACAATCACGGCGCCTCCCACGATCTCTGAGAACCGCCCATAGGGCGAGGATGTCCCTGCCACCACCTAGTGGCATCATGGTAAACCAAAAAGTCTTCCATCATTAAAGGGGGAGAAAGAACTTCTGGTACTATATATATGAACCTTCGCACAAAGAGGAAGGTAAGCTTGCTATACTTAGTAAAAGGCCAACTGTGCCAACTGATTTTATCTCTCTTTCCATGGCTGACAAAACCATCGGAGGGTGTGTCCGGATACCCTGTCCGGACGCCTTTTGCAGGAACGATTGAATCAAGAACCTATATTGGTTGAGATCGTGCGTTCATCCATTTGGCAACTACGTGGATCACCAAGGACGCGAGGCCTCAACAACCATGTTCTCTTGTGATGAAGCATCAACATTTTCTTGATAAAAAAAAATTACACTATCACAGTAAGAAAAAGAAAAATAATAATTAGTTAGTTATAAAAGATGTAGTATGAATACCTGCATTGTTTTAGCTCTTTTTCTTCTACTAAAAGCATGATTGCATGATCTTTTGTTATGTCCGAGGCCTTTGCACAAGCCACACTTTATAGTGAAAGACCTTTTGTCCTTAATCTCTTCATTAAGTTGTCTCCTTCTTGAATGGGTGGGGGGTAACAATTTATCACACTCCACTTCAGGCCACATGACTTGATCCGAAATAGGATGAATCATACAATTATTACACTTTTGATGTCTTTTTTGTAGTCTTTTCATTACCTTCCTCCTAATATGCTCAAGTAAAGTTAAGATCGGTTTTTGCCTATATGCACCAAGTTGGCTATTGAACGACTTAATCATGTTATTTGTGATATGATCATTTTTAATCGTTTCATCAAATGCATTTCTTGACCAATGGCATGGGGGAACTTGCATCAATCAATGCATTAAATTGTTGAACTTGGGTAGCCCTTGCAGATGCCCAAAAAAGCTCTCTAAGATATTTCCCTTAAAATTGGCATATATATGTCTTGTACAAAACTGGTTGTTGTCATGTGGAAAATGTTGTGTTAAAGCTTTAAAAACACCTTTTTGTCTATCTGTCATGAAGGAAATGGTCCTTGGCACACCTCTTGCTTGCTCATGAAGTAAACTAAAAAAACCAACCCCAAGTTTCAGTAGTTTCCTTTGCACAAATATAGACAATAATAGAGAATAACCCACTATTGGCATCCAAAGCCATAGCTAACAATAAAGCCCCACCAAATCTTTAAGTGGCACGCATCAAGTCCAATAAAAGGCCTACAACCATCGAAGTATCATTGTCTTTGTGCTGGAAAACTAAGAAAAAACCTTTGAAAATGTGGATTCTTTGAGATAATTGGTTTACTTGCCTTAACAAGAGTTATAGCTCCTAGATTCTTCATTTTCACTATATTCCCATATTTGTGGAGGAATCGATAACATGTAGCATGGCCTCCATTAATTTTATCAAGAGCCTTCTTTTTTGCCATGTACAATCGTTGCCTATTACATTGGACACCAAATGTTGTCCTCAATTCTTTCATAAGTGCATTAATATTTATTTATGAATTTGACCTAACAACATCCTCAAACTTTTTTGCAATCCAGCTTGATGTTGCATCAACATTCTTTATCTCCCTTATACAAGTATGTTGACCATTGTATGATTTTGTCTTATATGTGACTCCATCAGGCATAGGAGAGACATGAATTGTCTAAGGACAAATAGGATTAGCACATTTACATGTGACTCTAGGCTTCTCATTTTTAATCCTCTCAATGGTAAATCCTTCTTGGATCACATAATCCCAAAGGATTTCCCTGAAATGATCTACATTGTCAAAGACTTGCCCATTCTTAAGCATAATTTTACCTCCAATAAGAGATTTAAAATCATTACCCCTCATAAACCTTGCTATTTTAGCTAGTGGGCTCTCATCATTTGTGTTAGTACCCTTTTCAACATCATCTTCATTAGATTTATACCCTGACCAATTATCATTACTACTTCTACCTTTATTTTCTTTTGATTGCATATATTCTAAGATTACTAAGTCATCAGGCCTAGTTTCATTTATAGGCAAAGAAGAAGAAAAAAGGTTGCAGAAGTGCACCTCCATGGTTGCCTTGTCCTTTTTTTTTTTTTTTTTTGCAGGAAATGGTGTTGAAAAATGGTTTCTTTGTAATGGCACATGAGAGAATGGGTTGTGCCACTCCTCTGCAATGAAAAATGATAAAAACATTTGTCTTAACATTTTTTTTCTTTTCTTAATACTTTATATGAATCAAATATAGTATTAGTATTTTTTTTTTCTTTCCTTAGTATTTTTTGGAAACCAAACATAATGGAAGTGATTTCTTTTAAAATGTGATATTTCCCAAGATTTGAGGCTATGTTTGGTTCCCAAAAAATATGAAGGAAAATATAGGGAAAGGAAATCAAGAGGAAAAGTAAAAGGAAAGAAAAAACAAATGAAAATAAAAATAGATTTAAAATCAATAAATTATTTTTATATGTTATTTCAAACTCGTTTAACTTATTTTTCCGGTCCCCCAACTGATTCTACCATAGAGGCCAACGATAGACAATAACTCCCCCCCGAACACAGCTTACAACTTTCATCGTACTGTGCTCTCCAAAGAGCAACTCTTCTCAAAATCTCAAAAGGTGCTGAGTTGGAATCCCATTCTAACTAAGGATTCTTGTGGTTCCGGAGGACCCAGCTACAGGAGAACCAGGAACGGAGAGCTTTCCCCCCTTTTCCGCCCGACTCTTTGGTCTTAAGAATGCTGGTTTTAAGAATGAGTGATTGCCCTTCTCCGACCCTTACTGCCCAACCTGAGAGCGGACAGCTAATGCGTTCCACTTATTGAACAGGGTTCTATGGTCGGTCCGCGACCCCTGGATGCCGAAGGCGCCCTTGGGGTGATATATAAATTTCTAACTAATTTTAATTATATTTGATTTTCTTTCGTATTTTCCATATTGAAACCAAATATAAGAAAATCATTTTCCTTAGTACTTTTTTCCTTCTTGAATTGTGGAGTTGACCAGAAAAATAATAATAATGTTTCTGCAATATCACTATTTTAATATATTTTTATTTTTGGATTTTCTATTTTCACTTCATTTTCATATTTTGCCATTGACAAAATAATGGACTTTATGAAAGAAAGACCATTCTTTTTAACATTTCAATCTACTATTTGTTTTATTTTATTTTTCAAATTTATTTTATTATTGATGGAATGATAATATTTGAGCAAAAATTAATAATATTCATTTTTTAGTTTTATTTTTTCTATTTTACCACAATTAATCTTGATTTTCATTTTTATTGAATTATAAAAATTATTAAAAAAATTATTTCTGTAGAATTTCAGTGCAATTTTTCCAATTTACACTATTCTTAAAATAAAAGTTTTAAAATTGGAACTCGTAATTTTCAAAATGGAGCAAGGTAAAAGCCCAAAGGCCAGGCCCAATCAGGCCTTCTTGGTTGGGCCTAATCAAGCCCGGCCCATCTTAGCCCAAAACTAAGATAGAATATCTCCCACAATATCGTTTTTATCATATTAGGATTCAATGTAAATATTGCGGGTTAAAAAAAAATTAAAAATGAAATTATGTAATTTAAGTTAAAAAAAAAACAAAAATAAAAATAAATATTAAGTTAATCATTCATTTATAAATTGTTAAAAACTTGATAAGTTATGAAGTTTAAGCCAAAAAAACAAAATATTTAGTTTCTATTTGATAATTATTTTCAAAAATAATTTTTTATTTTAAATAGGAAAATACAATGAACGACTAAAAAACGGAAAATAGTTTCTATTCTTAGAAACCAGAAACAAAGTGTTTTTAAAAACATCTTTAATTGTTTTAAAAAATAATTAAACAAAGAATGATTAAAAATTAAAAATTAATTTAAAAACATAGAAAATAAGTTCAAAAGGTTTTAAGTTTCTTTTATTCTATAAACCAACATATAATAGTTTTTTAGAACTATTTTTTGAAAACTCTTTTGAAAAATAGTTTTTAAAAATTGTTCTCTAACTTTAGTAAAACAAAAATCTTTTTGAAAACTTAAAATATTTTAAACTTGTTTTTAATATTTTAAAATATGTTTTAAAAATATTTTTTATATATAGTGTTTTATTTTTAATTATTCTACATATATGTATAATTATTTCTTAAAACAACCTTACAAAAATAAAAATAAAAAACAAAAAACAAAAAACAATTAAAAGATGTTTTCTAAAAATACCATGATAAGAAAAAAAAAATATAAAATAATTTTTTATTATCAAATATATTTTCTGTATTTTTTATTCTGAAAAATAGAAAATTATTTTAAAAATTAATTTTCAAACATACCCTTAATATTTTATTATTATTTTTAAGTCATATTTTAACAAATTTTATATATAATTGCATTTTTGGAATGAAACGTTGAATAATCAAGTTAAGCAAAAAAAACCATTGGAAAAAAAAAAAAAAAAAACTCTTCTAAATTGGTTCTGGAAAAATACTAAGGACATAAAAAAATGTAAAAAATAATAATTTTTTCATGTTTGATTGTCTTATAAAAAATATAAAATATAATTAAAATTAATTAAAAACTTATGTATTTTTAAATTATTTAATTCTTATATCGATGAATTAAAATAAATAAAATGAGTTTAAGGTAACAAAAAAAAATAATTTATAGACTTTTAATTTATTTTTTATTTTTCTTTCATTTTTTCTTTTCTTTTACTTTTTCTTTCATTCTTTTACATTTTCCCCCGATTTTCATAGGAACCAAACATGGCCTTAAAAAGAAAAATAAAAAAAATAAACTTTCAATTTTTGGATGGGAAAGTGGGCCCCGCAATGATCAAGAGCATTACCATTACTGGAAAAGACGAGTCCAGTTCCAATTTCGCCGTTCCATGCCTTGACTACTGAAGTAAAGTTAAAATTAGCGAGATGATGGGTGTTGATTATCTTCAACCGTCCAAGCATTTCAAATATGTTCTCCAGGGCCCACCAGGACAGGTGTATGGCAAACGAAGGAACACGACATCACCAACTCCCATTTAATAGAGCCTAGAACCAATAATTCGGACAAGTTAGTGTCATCCAACGTCCATTGCGTGGTAAAAATAATTAAATAATAAATTTTGGCAGTTGGTACCGACATTATGCCGCTCCTTTTCATTTTTTTATTGTCAGTGGAAACCGACATTCACCTTCTGACATGATGTGGCCCATCTTGCGTTATTCTTTCAGTTTTTTCCATTTTGTTTTTTCTTTCTTTTTTTAAATTATGATTTATGCCACCGTGTGCCTGACTAGACATGTTTGTTTTTTAAAAACCCTTTTTAAAAATATATTTAAAAATATTAAAAACAAATTTAAAATATTTTAGATTTTTAAACAAACTTTTCTTCTACAAAAGTTTTCAAAAACGATTTTTTAGAATTTTTTTTCAAAAATAGTTATCAAACATGCACTTAGACTCCCTTTGGAATGTTCTTATCTTAAATTAATTAAAATAATTTTTTTATAATTATAATTTTATTGTTACCAAGAAACTAGTAATAAAATAATTTGTTTTAAAAAGTTAAATTTTAATTTAGAAAAATCAATGATAAAATAAAAAACTTTATTAAAAATAAAAATTAAATTAAAATTTAAAATTCATTGACAATGTTTTATTATAAATAATCAATTAAGAGTACATTTGATAATGATTTTAAAAAGTGTTTCTAATATTTCTAATACTTGAAAAATAAAACTTTTTAAGTATTAGAAATGGTAAAAACACTTCCTAAAATCACTATCAAATGCACTTTAAGAGTGTGTTTGATAGTGATTATTGGAAGCATTTCTAGTATTTTTAATACTGGAAATTTTTTTACCTTTTAAGTATTAAAAATGTTAAAAATACTTTTTAAAATCACTGTTTCAGATAGTATGTTTGACGATAATTTTAGAAAGTGTTTCTAATTTTTTTAATACTTAAGAGATACAACTTTTTTAAGTGTTAATAATTTTAAAAACACTTTCTAAAATTACTATCAAATGCACTTTAAATCTCTTTTATAAGTGATTTTAGGTGGTTTTCTATGATAAATGATTTGAAATTTCAAATTATTGAATTTTATTTTTTAAAAAAAATTATAGAATTATTGAAAAATTTTAGTTGAAATTCATTTTAATTTGAAAGATATAAATGAAATGAGTTTGAATTAACAAATAAAAATAATTTATTAATTTTCATTTTTTTTCTTTTACTTTTCATCTTTATTTTCTTTTCTTTAAATTATGTTTAATTCTTGAAAAATATGAAAAAAATAAAAATAAAAAAGAAAGTAAAAGAAAAGAAAAATTAAAGTCAATAAATTAGTTTTATAAGTTACTTGAAACTCATTTCACTTATTTTTTTTCTTCACTAATTTTAATTTTATTTCATTTTTTTTATGGAATCAAACATAAGAAAATTATTTTTTTTAATATTTTCTTTTCTTGCCTTAGAAATTTATGAGAACTAAACATATTAAAGTTTTCAAAAACCAAATATAATTATAACAAATTCAGAAAAGCACATCTCATCCATGGAAAGATTATATCTAAAATTTTAAGTTATGTTTGATTTTTAGAAAGTTTGAAGGAAAATATAAGGGGGAATAAAATAAAAAGGAAAAGAAATGAAGGAAAATGAAAATACATTTAAAGTCAATAAATTATATATATATATATATATATATATATATATATATATATATATATATATATATATATATATATATATTATTTCAAACTCATTTTACTTTTTTTAACTTTTGAATATAAAAATTAAATAATTTAAAAATACATAAGTTTGTAATTAATTTTAATTATATTTGTTTTTATTTGATATTTTCTATAACACAACTAAACATGACAAAATTGTTTTTCTTAGTATTTTTTTTCCTTTTTTATACTTTTCGGGAATCAAATATATCATAATTTTTACTAGAATCAAACATAACTTTAGATATTGAAAGTTAACAAGGGAAATAAAATATGAAGAGAGTGAAAGAATAAGGAAAATTGTAACGACTCGTATCTAACCCTGTAAATATTGTCTA
The DNA here is from genome assembly GCF_004353265.1 of Vitis riparia. NCBI lineage: Eukaryota > Viridiplantae > Streptophyta > Magnoliopsida > Vitales > Vitaceae > Vitis > Vitis riparia. The sequence goes on from NC_048448.1 coordinate 23,536,204, forward strand.
TTCTTGATTCAAAGATGTCCTCACGATTTTAAAAGTCATCTACATGATTAAGAGGAGTTCAAACTTATATAACGTTAAAGTTTTTTTCTCTTATTCAATGTAAGATATCACAAACATCTCTTATGAAAACACTGTGACAAATAACTTTTATGTAGTAAAACAAACCTTCACACCGAGATTAAGATTAATTCTAACGTCATTTGTAATGATTCACCCTCAATCATGTATATATTGTCAATTCCAAATTTAAAAGAAACTTTAGAATACATCTATAAATTTAAAAAAGAATTCGTATTTATATAGTGTTAGAATTTTTTTAAGACCTCTGTTTCTACTTAAATGCTACGAATTTTCATGTTGTAAGACCCGTCAACATTACTTCGATATTCGCGTAGTTCCCACTCCAACGTTTAAAAGTGAATGTCAACCCAACAGTCAACCCTCCTTCCCATTACGTGGCCTCGACCATGATGATCTTCTTAGGAAACTTGTCACTGAGTTTCAAATATTATTATTTTTCTAAGTAATGGAAATAATTCACCAAACAAATGATAATACCATGAAGCAATACACGTCTTAGAGAGCTTTTAGACATGTGAGTGCCTTCTATCTTTTGAAGGTCAACCCACTATAGGATTATCATTAGTATTAACAATTAGTCACCTCAACTCATCCCCATCTTTAGCATAAATTCTTTGAATTTCAAAATTCAGACACCAGTCAACTTATCTCCATTCAGAGTAAATGGGGATCTACTCACCATGCACGTAAGAATACCATCTTATTAATTTAATTTGGACTAATCTATAAAATTTGTAACACTTCTACTTTTTAAATGTAATGTTGATTTTGGGTAATGACATATATAGCATATGGTTTGGTATATAAGATATGTTTGTTACATGCAAAGTTGAAGTGTAGAGAAGCAACAAATTTCTAGTAATGGAAGGATGTATAATTTTTGAGATATGATTGTTGGTCCATCTTTAATCATAAAGCATGACCATTTGAAGGAGCATGTCGTGTTTATGGAAACCCTAGAATGTGGATGTTATATTGAGAAATTTTGATTAATAGAATACCTAATTTGATGGTGTACTTATCATGTAATATGGAAATATAAAAAATGCGAAGAAAAGTTAGAAATAGATTTTATAATTATATAAAAGGAAAAATATTAAATTTTTTTAGGGGGTTGTATAGGCATGTGTCTTAAAAAAAATTAAAATATTTAATACAATACTTCATTCAATTATACTTCAAAGTATGTTGGGTATCCAAATTCATTGATATGGTGTCACCAAAATTACATTCTAAATTTGGATGATGATGTTATATCCCAAATGTGACCAATTATGGCCTATAGCATTCAATTAATTCTCAATTATAAAAAAAATTATTTTAAATACAAGCATAAAAACCTTAATTTTTTTTTTTTATAAAAAAACTTGAATATAGACGTATGTGTGTAACAAATATGCTATTCTTATAATTTGATTTTATTGCTTTATATCTCACTTACGTTCTATTTATTTCGATTTTAATATCATTTATTTGTAGCTTAATCTTATATATTTATATTTTTTTTTAGTGATTTGAATTTTATTATATATTTTTTAATTAATAAAAATTAGTGGTGACAATTTGTATCAGTGAGTTATACTCGTGTTATATTAAAGCCTAGATATTATATCGTATAAGTTGATCCAAATCTAACACGAATAATAATAACGTGAAAAACATAAATCCAAATACAACTTAATTATTAAACAAGTAAGATGTCGGGTCTTTTTATTTAGATGATGAAATTATTAAATAAGTTAATTTAAGTTATTATGGAAATGTACCTAAAAACTTGACATAAACCCATTTATATTCTAAAAGCATATTGAATTGGAGTCTAGTTAATATTATAAGATGGAAGGGCAAGCAAGGGAGAGATGGGCAACAATGGTAGTAAGGTAGATTTAGGTCCTTAGGAGAGGGCAAAGTAGGACAAGGCAAGTGGTGATGTATACGCCCACTAGGGCAGTAGGCCGCCTCCTCCTCGGAAAATATCTAACACAGTCCAACACCAAAACACTATAAAAATACGCGTAACCCAGTCGCACTCCCAAATATAATAATGGGACTCGGGGGGAACACCGAGATGCCTCTGAGCTCTTTTGTCTCCCTTTCATCTCCTTCACACACTTTTGACTTCAAACGCAAGCCTCATGTGAGATGGTTATGATAGGGATGATGGTAAGCCATCATGTCCACGCCATGCCCATGCCATCTTCATGCCCAGCCACTCAGGCTGAAGGAAAATATCATAGCCACGTATGCACGCATTCTTTTGCTAGGAGACCGGCTAAAGATCTCTCTTTCTCTCTCTACTTTCTCTCTCTATACTCCACATACTCCCACAACTACAGCCTCTTAAAATCTAAAGAAGCAAGGAGCCAATAAAGCTTACATGAATAAAAATCTTAGCTTTCATCTCCAGAGGGAAAAGCACAGAAAAATTGGGGAATCAGTGTGGGAGAGTTTCCGGAATTTCTAAATTCTCACACGGAAGAATCAGGTTGTTTGATTTACTCTGCCTTTTTTTTGGTTATTATTGTTATATATATTTTTGTTCCTGTTCTGTTTTCCGAATTTTTTTTCTTAGGTATGGTCTTGTTTGGTTGCTGAGAAAATGGAGAGAGGGAGAATTTTGTGGTTTTTGTTATGGTTGTCTGGAACAAGAAATGATGAGGAGATTTGGATTTTTTTTTTTTTTTTGGTTTCATTTCCTACGTTTTCTCGGCCTCCAGACCGGGATAGTTTTTTGATTCTTGTTTTTCTTTGCGTGCCTTTATTTTTTATTTTTTACTTTTTGTTGAAGAAGCTCAATTTTCCAGGGATGAACATGTATGTATTAATATTTATTTTATTTTGTTTTTATCAATCTAAGCCCAAATTGCGGATATGCACTTGGAAGTTATTTAATTTTCTCTCTCTCTCTCTCTCTTTTTAAAGAATTGGATTTTTCATTTTCTATGATGTCTATATTACTTACATATTTTTTTTTTTAATTTTTTTTATTTCATATATAGATATATATAATTTTGATTATTGCTTTTCATTGTGTTTTTGCAGAATATCTGTTTGTACCATACAAAATCAGTGTAGATTGAATCTATGAATGTTTACTATTCAGAGGCAAGGAATTTGTAGTTGGGACAGGAACACTGGTGAAAATTAATTTTTTTTTTTGTTGGGAGAGGCGCAATAGTTCCCTCTTTTTTTCTTGGATTCTTTTAATACAATTTTTTGTAATGCATTTGGGCTCACTGCTTCTTGTTAATTGGTTATTTCGGAGACTTGGGGCGGTGCAATGCGGGGAACGGTGAAGTACGATATTTTGATACTTGATTGGTAGCTGTTGAAGTGGAAGTCAGTGGTTTTTAGTGTTGGTTCTGTTGTGTGTTACTTCTTGTAATTGGCATCAAAGGAAGATATTTATATGGCTAGTTCATGTGAAAGATGGATCGATGGTCTCCAATTCTCCTCATTGTTCTGGCCTCCCCCGCATGATGTGCAGCAACGAAAGGTATGATAGATTCTCATATGGTTTTAAATTTTATAATTTGCCTTTATTTTGCTGATTGTGTGAATATGTGTATGTGGGTTGATAAGATTGCTCATTAGTCATCACAAACTGGATACCTTTTTTCACTTTACCTTGTTGAACATTGTTGGTTCTTTTTGGTTTGCTGCAAAAATCTAATCTGATGCATGGACAATATAGAGTAAGAGTTTTAGCACTAAGGGATATTGAAAAATTCGGTTCCTTATATTTCTTTTTTATCATTAAGAAACCACTTAAGATGCCAAAGGGGCTACCCAACCAAGGAATTTAAATTCCTTATCAAATTTTATACATTGTCTTGAAAGAGAATGAATGTGGATAATTTCAGATTTAAATGCAAAATGGCAAAGGGCTCTCGGTTTCATATGACTATCGTTTCCAATGTGAAACTGATAAATAGTTCATAGCATTAGATACTTTAAAAACATTATTTCATGGGAATTTTTATGAATTTCCTTGTGGCACAATCTACTTCCATTTGATTTTTTACAAGCTTCAAGCTTGATTATAATTTTTTTTATTAGGCTTTGCATGAGATGAACTGAAAACTTTTATTTTCCTTGGAGGGAATTTTCTCATTGATTCAGATGGCTTGTCAGCTCATTCAGTTTCTTTCAAGTATCTTCCCCTTTTAAAGCTACTTTTGTGGTGCATGGTTTTAAACATCTGTATTGGATGGAGTATTGGACCATTGCAAGGGAAACCATACTGAAAATTGTTTTTATTTGGCCATTGACTTGGAACCATGTTGAGCACCTTTAATGACGATGCAGTTGCATTTAAATTTTAAACACCAACATGATGAGCCGAGAAGTCTTCAAAATCTATTATTAAGGACAATTCCTTAATAATTATCCTTGGTCTGTCTCAAAAATCTATTATTAAGGATAATTGAATTATTAGTAAAAGGAAAAAAAAAATAGAACAAAAGAATAGTGAATTACTATTCTTATTAGTAGCATTGACTAGCCATAGGTAGGTAAAATAAGAGTTATATTACTAGAAAATAAAGATTATGTTTATTGGTAATGCATGCAAAATAATGAGTTTTTTTAGTAGTAAATTTGTTTCAAAAAGAGTCAAACCAATAGAATCTTAAATTTTAGACCTACTAGCCTGGTTACTAGTTCGTACAAGATCATAGCTAAGGTACTATTAGGGCGGTTGTGTAAAGTCCTCCAAGATGCCATTTTCATGTCTCAGGGAGATTTTTTCAAGGGTAGGCAAATTTTGGATGTTGTCTTAATTGCTAATGAGTTGGTGGATGAGAAAAGGAGATCAAGAGAGAAAGGGGTGGTTTTCAAAAGGCCTATAACCATATATATTGGGGTTTTTTTGGACCATATACTGCAAAGTAAAGGGTTTTGTTCAAAATGGAGGTCTTGGATGAGGGGATGTTTGTCTTCGACAAGTTTTGGAATCTTAGTGAATGAAAATGTCAAGAGTTAGTTTAAGGCATCTAGGGGCTTAAGACAAGGGGGTCTTCTTTCCTCTTTTCTTTTTACCATTGTGGTTGATGTTTTAAGTAGGTTAATGTTGAGAGTAGAGGAGAGAGGTTTATTTGTGGGGTTTCTAGTGAGTAGAAATAGGACTAGAGTGTCTCATTTACAATTTGCTAATGACACTAATTTTTTCTTGAGCTTCCATTGAAGAGCTGTAAACTCTTAAGGTAATTTTGTTGGTTTTTGAGTGTCTGTCAGGGCTTAGGATCAATCTAAATAAGAACACTTTTTTTTTTCTTTATGTCAAGATCAAATCTTCTTTGATGCTTGATTGTTCAGTCTTTGATTGATCTTTAATGTATTTGGGTCTTCCTATAGGGGGGAATTCGAAATCAAGCTCATTTTGGGATCCAGTGATTGATAGAGTCTTTAAGAGGTTGCATGGGTGGAAAAAAGCTTTTGTCTCCCTTAGAGGTAGAATTACTCTAGTTTAGGCTTGTTTGTCGCACATCCCGAATTACTTATTTTTTTTTCAAGATTTCATCATCAATAGATTCAAGGATTGAAAAACTACATAAAGATTTTTATGGTCGGGTTTTGGAGAGGATAAAAGGGATCATCTGGTTAGTTGAGATCCAGTGTGTAGGCTTAAAGAGTTTGATGGTTTAGGGTTTGGGATAATTGCTCTGAGGAATCAAGCTTTATTAGGGAAGTGACTTTGGAGGTATCCTAAGGAAGGTTTTGCTCTTTGGCATTAGGTTATTTTGAGTATCTACGAGACACATCCTAATAGGTGAGATGCCAATAATATAGCTAGATGGTCACATCGTTGCCCTTGGAAGGCCATTGTACTTATTTTCCAAGTTTTTTCTACAATCACTCTCTTTGTGGTGGTTATGGGACCATAATTCATTTTTGGGAAAATTTGTGATGGGGGAATCAGCTTTTTGTGTTCACAATTTCCAAGACTTTTCAGAGTCGGTATGGTTAGAGCCTCTCCATTTAAGTTATCTTTGGTAATGACGCCTTCTTTTCTTGGAATCTTATTTTCCGTCATAACCTAACTGATTTGGAGATTGAGGATCTTAAAAGACTAATGACTTTTCTTTCTCATGTACATTTGTCTCTATTTGTTTCAGATGTGAAAACTTGGGTACTTTCCCCTTTAAGAGTATTCTCAGTAAAAAAAATAAAAATTCTTAGCCTTTTCCAATTTATTAGATTTAGTTCCTTTCCATCCAGCTAAAGTTTTATGTAAATCAAGAGTCCCTTCTAAAGTCAAGGCCTCTGCTTGGTTAGTGACATATAAGTAGGTAAATACCAATGACAAACTACAATTGAGAAGGTCATTCAAAACCCTTAGTCCTAATTGGTGCACTTTGTGTAGGGGGAGTGGAGAGAAGATTGATCATCTTTTCCTATATTGTCTGATTACTTTGGGGTTATGACACAGGTTATTGCCATAGACTAGGATGGAGTGGGTTCAACCAAGGAGTGTTTGTGATATGATGATTATTTCTTTTATGTGTTTTGGGAACTCTACTAGAGGCAAGAGACCCTTTGGAAGATTGTTTGTTTCACTTTGATGTGGATTTTGTGGAGAGAGAGGAATACTAGGATAATTTGTTTGTTTCTTTTTGGGCCTATTGTACTAACGTTTTTAAACCCATTCCCTTGAGTGTCATTCAACTTAGTTGGCTTTTGGTACGTACACCTTAGGGTTGGCCTTACATGGTGAGGAGCCTAGATGAGCTTTTGGAGATGTATTTCTTGTATAGTCTTTTTTGTTCCTTTTGTACAAATCTCTTGTACAATGGAGGTTTTTTTGGGTCTTTTGATCAGGTTTGTATTTCATGGGGAGGATTTCTTATCCTTTTCATATTTTCTTTACGTTAATTAATACATCTTTTGTTTTTTTATTAAAAATAAATAAATTGTTTCTTCTTAAACTCTGGCTCCTAGAAGGAATGATTAATTCTATTTTAGTAGTGAGGATAAAAGGAATGCTTAAAAGGAAATTATGACCAAAAGCTCAAATAGATGCCTAAGCCAAGTTGTTTTGATAGAGTTGCCAACATTCCTCCTCAAGTTGGAGCATAGATGTCTTGAATGCCCAAGTTGTCAAGTACTACTTTGAAAGTCTCTTTTGACACTCCCTTTGTTAAAATAGTTGCAAGCCGATTCTCAATCTTCACCAAAGGAGTACAAATTAATCCTTTAGTCAACTTTTCCTTGATAAAGTGTCTATCTATTTTGACATATTTAGTACAATAATGCTGAACTACATTGTATGCAATGCTAATGACAACTTTGTTATCACAGAAAAGCTTCATTGGACCCTTAGAACTGAAGCCTAACTCCTTTAAGAAGGACTTCAACCATAACATCTCACATATATCATGAGTCATAACTCTAAACTTTGCTTTAATGCTTGATCTAGCCACAGTCAAATTGTTTCTTACTATGCCATGTGACTAAAGTCCCTCCCACAAATGTGCAATATCCTAAAGTTGATATTTTGTCTATTACAGATCCTGTCCAATCAGCATTTGTACATCCCTTTACTTCCAATTGGCCATGTTTAGAAAATAGCAAACTTTTCCTAAGAGCAAAATTTTTAAAAACCTGAGAATCTCGTGTACAACCAACATGTGAATTTCACAAGGAGCATGCATGAACTAACTTACCACACTCACCACAATGGTTATATCAAGGCGAGTTTGAGCCAAGTATATCAGCTTCTCATCTAATCTTTGGTATCCCTTTTTGTCTACTAGTGTGTCCTTGGAACTGCCTCCTAACTTGGGATTTTGTTCAATAGGTATATCAATAAGCTTACAAGCCAATATTTTGGTTTCATCGAGTAAGTCTAAAATATATTTCCTTTTAAGAAATAAAGATCTCCTGGTTTGACCTAAGCAACTTCAATACTTAGAAAATATCGTAGAGTGCCAAGGTGTTTGATTTCAAATTTTACTGCCACATATATTTTTAGTTTACTCATCTCCTCACTATTATTACTTGTCACCACAATATCATCCACATACACGATCAGGGTAGTAATCTTCCATTTGAGTATATGTTTGAGAAAAAGAGTGTGATTAGACTAGCTCGGATGATATCCTTACTTTTTTATATGTTGAGTAAATCTGTCAAACCAAGCTCTAGGTGATTGCTTGAGTCCATAACAAGGACTTAATCTACATACCTTACCCCCATTTGTTGGGTTAGCAAAGCCCAAAGGAAAATCTACGTATATTTCTTCTTCTAGCTCTCCATGAAGAAATGCATTCTTCACATCAAACTGTTGAAGAGGCCAATCCAGATTTACAGCCAAGGATAAGAGGACATGAATGGTATTTATCTTTGCCACTGATGCAAAAGTTTCCTAATAATCTATCCCAATATGTTTGTGTATAACCTTTAGCCACCAATCTTGCTTTGAACCTCTTCATAGACCCATCTGCATTATGTTCACTATGAGTACCCACTTGCAATTGACTATCTTCTTTCCCTCTGGTAGCTGAGCTCAACTAGTTCACATGTATCATTTTTTTTTGTAATGCTTCCATTTCTCCAATCAGGCAGCTTTCCACTTTGGGTTGTTATGATCTTCCTGTAATTTATTAGGAACAAGCACAAAAGAAAATTAGTTTGTTAATATTTTATAAGATGGAGATAAATGATGTGAAGACATATAAAGAGAGATACGGTATTTGTGCTTTTCTTTTTTCCATTTCAGTCATTCCCAGAGTTCTTTCTTTTTTTCTTTTCTGTGTAGGCTCAAATTACTGCCTATGTTGACTACTTCGGTCAGTTCACATCAGAACAATTCCCTGAAGATATTGCTGAGGTATGCCATTTTTTGCCTTTTTCTCTGAATTGGTTCTTTTATTGGTGGATCTTGAAGGAAAACATACCCATCTCATTCCAATTATAACACCTATGAACATGTGTTAATTTTGTTGAGAAAGAGAAAGACTCATATGGAGCCATTAATTTTCTGACTAATTTTATCTTTTTGACAGTTGATTCGGAGCCGTTATCCGTCAAAGGAACAGCGCCTTTTTGATGATGTCTTGGGTATTCATGTTTTTCAAAGTTGATATACCTAAAAATTGATATAAGTTATTATTCCCTAATATGATTTTTCTATCAACTGCATAGTGACTTCCTTATAATTTAAATCAATTTTCAGCAACGTTTGTTCTTCATCATCCGGAACATGGGCATGCTGTTGTTCTTCCAATTATTTCGTGTATCATTGATGGTACACTGGTGTATGATAGGTGTACTCCTCCTTTTGCCTCTTTCATTTCCTTGGTCTGCCCAAGCAGCGAGGTATGTCGTGCTGGCATGACTGAACAAATTTGAGTTGCTCTGCTTTCAAATATTTTGCTCATGCTATTTTTTCTTTCTTGTTAAACTGTAGTTTTGGGTTTTAGAAACTTATTCCCAATTCTTATGTGATTGATGAGTGGACAAGAGATCGTAATACATTTTTCTAATTTGCAGAATGAGTATTCCGAACAATGGGCTCTGGCATGTGGGGAGATTTTGCGAATTTTAACTCATTACAATCGCCCAATTTACAAGGTGGAACATCAGAGCAGTGAAGCAGATAGAAGCAGCAGTGGCAGGCATGCTACAACAAGTGACTCTGTAGATGGGAAATCCTCTCAAGGACCGTTACCACAAAATGAGAGGAAACCTTCAAGGCCTTTGTCTCCCTGGATTACTGATATATTGCTTGCTGCACCTCTGGGTATCAGAAGTGACTACTTTCGTTGGTATGTGAATGCATCTTTTTCATTTTTATTATATTTATATGGCTTTGTGTGTAGTTGTGATTAGGAAGTTATGAACACTTTTGAGCCGTCTGCCCTTCTGCATATGCAGCTCAAAAAAGTGAGACCTTTTTTCATTTTTGTGGCAAACAACTCAAGCTGATTTAAAATGTCTCACATTTTAAGTGGTTTTTTAATGGAAAAAAAAAAAAAAAACTGAACCTCTTGTTATGCTAAATAGTATGACAACGTACGAAATAAGAAATGATTAGGGTTTGTCACTGGACAGTCTGGCTATTTTGGACTCCTAAACAGCCCTATTTCATTGATATTCCTAGTTGAATTGTTATATTAGTATTTACTTGTGCTTATAATTTGACAAGCTGCAGCTATCAAATAATAATAATAATAATAATCTGGCAAGCTTCATGTTTTATGGACTTCGAGAAACTACAAATTCAGTAAAAAAATAAACTTTATAATAAACTGGCTGATAATAATAATAATCTGGCCAGCTTCATGTTTTATGGACTTATAGAAACTACAAATTCAGTGAAAAAATAAACTTTGTAATAAACTGGCTGATATCTACTGATGGAAAGAAAAATGATCTCCTGATGGAGTGTGGTCATTTACTCCATTTGGTTTATTCTTCTCCAGATTTTTTTAATGAACTGGCTGATAATACTGATGGAAGGAAAAATGATTTCCTGATGAAAGAATGTGATCATTTACTCCATTTGCTTTATTCTTCTCCAGATTTTTTTTCATGTCCTATGAAAAACAATTTCTCCTGTAACTTTTCTTAACAAATTTGCTTTGGAAGTTGAGCTTTCCACCTAAAATTAGGGCTTTTATCTGGCTTGTGGTTGATAAAAAGGTTAACACCAATGACCTGTTGTGGTTCAGTAGATATTTTAAAGTCCTGAGTCCTGAGTTCTGAGTGATGGTTTCTTTGTCTACTTTATGATGAAACAATTGTTCACCTAATCCTCAATTCCGGATTCATGACATAGGTTATTTAGGCTTGTTAGTCCTTCTATATATATGTAGCTGACATGATGATTTTTACATATCACTGGTTTTGGAAAAAATTATAGGGTTAGGGTTCTCTGGCAAGTGGTTTCACTAGTGATTTGGTAAGAGTGGAAGCCAAGATTTCCAGGGATGGACAGATGACTGCAGAGTCATTTTGAGATGTAGTCTACTACACTTCCTCTATGTAGGTTCCAGTATATAAAGATTTTTTGGGTACTACAATGAGTATGACTATGATGGAGTGGGCAGCAGTTTGTTGTTGCAGTAGGATGCTGAGGAGTGAATGCGGAGTGGAAACACACTTTGTTGTGTTCTCTTATGCTTAACTTCAATCTGTGGACCTGGGACAGATAATGGTTGGTGGTGTTTTTAGGGATCACTAGCGCAGAGTAGTTAGGGCTTTATCCTATCCTCCTGGGATCAGGTTGGATGTGAAATCCTTCAATAATAATAATAATAATAAAGAAAAATGTACTGGTTTTTAAGAGAGACAGTGAACAAGCATGTCTAACTTTGATATAGAAAAGGTGGGGCCTTAGCAAACCACATCCTAATAGGAAATGTAGCACCACAACGAGAGAGAGAAAGGAGAAGTTATGGGATTTGTTCACGATTATAGTTGTGTGTCTTGCCAATGTGGAGGTTGCGATGGCTAATCTAAGGAGTGTATCAAGTTGTTAGAAAATAGCTTAGAGCAATACATTGGTGATCTTATTGACATGAGTGATAGAGACACCAGCTCCAGGAGGTGTAGAGGATGTTATGATAGAGAAAAGCCAAATTATCATAAATAGTTTAGAAGACACTAGGGATCAAATACAAGAGTAGTAGGCATCAAATTAGTCATAGCAACAGCAGAGAGCGGCGGCAGTTCTAGGTTTTCTAGTGTAGGAAGATTGGAGGTAAGGGAAAATTGGGGTTTTAGAACCTTCTCTGATACTAGAATAAAAGGAAGGGAAAATTCATATATTCTTCTTAGAAAGGATGAGAAATGATACACCAAGGAAAGTCTGACATGATAAATATATAGAAGTAGGATTCCAATTTCAACAAGGAAAGTCCAACTCATGGGAAAAGGAAAAAAATTCTATACACAAAATAATATAATATGCAGAAAATAGTAATATATTCTACCATTTTTTTAACAAAAGGAATGCCAGTATTTTCAAGGATATAAGGAGATAAGTGGGCAATTTGTGGTTGGATTAATGTTATCTTGCAATCTTTTCGATGTAGCATCCAAGGAAGTCTTTGGAATTTCCTCATTATCTTGTTGGATTGGAAAGCCACTTGTTGTAGCCACAAAAATAGGGTGGTTGTAGATTCCCATTGAGACTACTCGGTCCTTTTGTTCTTTTCATGTTTCTTCTAGAACGTATTTTCCTAGGTTGATGCACTTCTCATCCTTGTGTATGACTTCACTTATCATCCTTTAGCACTATGTTGAACTACTAAGATGATGAATTGATGGCTGAAATTTTCAGGTCTAGGCAATGGTCTTTGATTATGGGTTTCCTTTGGTAGCCAAATCTGTATGCATGTGACATAGGGACTCTGCTTTATTTGTTAACTATTTGATGAATTGTTTTATTTGTGAAGCTTACTAACCTTTTTATGCATTAATAGGTGTGGTGGTGTGATGGGGAAATATGCAGCTGGAGAACTAAAGCCACCTTCAACTGGTATGTGTTTTCTAGGAGTCAAATTTTTTATTTTTGCAGGTTGTGGTTCTTGATTTAAATTGTGAATTGTTTCAGATGGTATAATGTGGTTCCAAGTTTTACCTTTTAAAATCTTCCTAAGTGGTTTCATACACAAGATAAAGTTTGTTTAATATTTTAGATGTAATAATTGTGTCATTACTAAAAGTTAAATCCATAGACTCTCCTTTTCACTTATATTTTTTTGAATGATAAACATGTTTGAAAAGCTTCTAGTTGGCAGTGGGTCACTTATTTGGGATAAATTTGGTGGGTTAAGCGTATGGTGACCTGCCAAGCTGTTTATACTTTATATTAAAAAGTAGTTAGGATGTAATGGAAAATATTTATGTTATTAGAAAACTAACACTTGGGCTAAGGATCAAGTTGGTAATTTTTCTTACATCTCCCCCTCCAGGAGCCTAGGAAAATTACACTAATCTTTCCTAATTACACGAATCTCTTCTCTATTTTCAAATATTACACCAATGTCCTCTGATTTAATATCTTAACCACCCCCTACCATTAACTTGCCATTAGTGTGTGCTAATGTGAGGCAAAAATTTAATGAAACTGCCAAAATTGTCACCCTACTTGTGTTTGTAAGCCTCTAATGGTAACTAAAAGCTTTATAAAAACCCAAAGGCAGCCTTTAATCATCATCTTCTACTTTAGTTCATTTTATCAGAAACAAAATGTATTAATTATAAATAAACAGAACAAGAGAAGGATGGTAGGTCCTCCCCATGAAATACAAGAAACTGATCAAAGTATGAAAAAACTCCATTATAAAAGGGGAGCTATACAAAAAAGTTTAGTCTACTTAAGGATATTCATCAATTTCAGATAAAGTTCCTCTCATTGCTATTCAACCCTTACGAATTACAAACCAAAAGGCAGCTGAGCTGAATAACATTGAACGGTATGTCTTCAAGAGCATCAGTACTAGAGGCCTAGAAGGAGGAATAGAAGTGAAGTAGATCCGAAACATCTCTATTATCCTCCACTTTTCCTCAAAGATCCTAACATTTCTCTCTCGCCACACAATCCAAGGTAATGTGAGGCAAGTGATTAGCCAAAGGGCCTTGCCTTTAAGGGAACTCCTTAAACCCTTATAGGAAATGGTTATCATGTTGAATATACTCCTCGGCAAAATCTAATCCATCTTGGCTGGATTGAATAGCTTGTGTCATAGCCCTAGAGTTATCAAGCAATGTAAAAAAAGATGACCAATTGACTGTCTACTTCTTATGCATATAATGCACCAATCAAGACTAGGGATTTGGAAGGTCTTTTCAACTGTAGTATGTCCTTAGTGTTTACCTTCTTATGCATTGCTAACTAAGTGACCTTATATGGGACTTTAGATTTCCATAAAAATTTGGTGGAGAGAAAGGAATTGGATTTGATAAATGGGACATGTCCAAAAAGAAAGATTTTACTGAGAATAAACCTAAAGAGGATAAATGTCAAGCTCTTGTATCTAGGATGAAAGGAGACAAGTGCACAAGAGTGAGTGACGACACAAGTTTTTCAAGATTCTCAATTTCCTAATAAGTAAGGTTTTGACGGAAGTCAAGGCTCCAAGAAAGAGAAGGAGAAGAAGACATACCAAGGATAGTTGAAATGGTGAGATTTTTTACTTGATACCATAATAAAAACCTAGAAATTGTGAATACAATGGTTGATTTCCCCACCGCAAGAAGAAGAGTTACCAAGGATAGTTGAAATGGTGAGATTTTTTACTATGATAAAATTGTAAAAACCTGGAAATTGTGAATACAATGGTTGCTTTCCCCACCACAAATCTTCTCAAAAATGAATTCTCTCCCCGTTATCCACCACAAAGCAAGTGTGGAAAAAAATCTCGGAATAATTATGCAATGGCCTTCCAAGGACAACTATGTGACCATCTAACTAGAATTTTGATGTCCCATCTATTAGGATGTGTTCCATAAATACTCAAAATAACTTGATGCCCCTAGAATTTTTCTTGTGTGTGTATTTTATATATTTTGTCTTATTTTGTTTGAAGATGGATTAGTTTTTTTTTTTTTTAAGGGGGGGGGGGGGGGGGGGGGGGGGGGTGGTGGGTGGGTTTAAGTTAAAAATCAAATTACGGTTTTCTTTGGAAGCATAAGGTGTGGAAGAAGAACAATGGAAAATTTTAGTGATTTTGATTATCGATTATTTGTTTAGTGGGAAAATTGATGGAAGAATAAAAAATTTGAAGTTATTTTTGTTTACTTTTAAGGATCAATAATAGCATTATATATATTTACTTCTATTTGTTTTTATTTTTTATTTTTAGGAAAGATTGGGTTTTTTGCATTTAGGGTTTGCAAAAGAAGAATTATAAAAGAAAGCAAAAGTAACTGTGGGAATGTGTGTTATCAATTTTTAGGACAAGAATAGACTTGTGGATGACTTGTGGGAGTGTGTGTTCCCTTATGCCCTTTGGGAGTTTGTTATGAAGGATTTCATAGGTGTTCCATTTAGTATCATCTTGCTAGACAGGAATTGATTTTTTACCCTTAGAGAAGGGGGTTTGGGTATCAGGACCGAGTTCATTCCTTTCCTGAGGGAAGCTTGAAGCTCAATGTTGATAGGCACTCCTTGAAAGATGGGTAATGGTGGCCTTTTCAGAGACTATAGAGGTGTGGTTAATTAAGTTTTCTCAAAGCTAGTGGCTTTGCTTTTCTGTTGGGGCAAAAATTTATGACATTACTTCAATGAAAAAGGTAAATATCGAGTGTTTAAACTAATGGCCAAGGGTGATTTGATACAGGAAATGACCATGGAGATGCCATCATTGGATGCAGAGGGACACTAACTTTTCAGTGAGGTGTTTTTTTTTTCAATGTTTTTTCCTTCTTTATATTGGAAATCTAGATGAACAAAGTAGGGCATCAAGGTTTGCCAAGGGAGGAGCTGCTCCCTTCCTTTGCTTTATTGAGGATCACCTACCAATAAGTACATTAAACAATAACTTTTCTAGGGGCTCTATATTAAATACTTTTCATCTCTTTTCTGTCTTTTTGTGGTCAACATTGACCTAGCAAGAGATTTGGAGTGCATCTTTATGTGTGGTCCAAATTAGCTGACTAGGAAGCTGGTTGATTGGCTAAGGAGGTGTCTCTTTCTGGTTGAGTTTTTGGGTACTTTCTTCCCCTTTAAGGTTGAGTGTGCTTTGAGCTTATTTTGTTTAACAGTTGGTTTTTCATCGTTTGTGAGAGATTTGGGTTGTGGTAGTGTGGTTTTTAAGTTGGTCTTTTGTATGTTCTCTTTGCTTTTCTCAACTGAAGGATGTCTCATCGTTTTTGTGCATTCTAGCCTATTATTACACTCACTTTCTGTTTCCTATTAGAGAAAAAAGGGTTAGATTAGATACATGTTAGTATGATGGTACAGCTACATTGTTATTGATGTATTGTTTAGCATAAGATATTGTGTCATGTTAGTTTGCTATTTTACCAAACCCAACTGCCTATCAAAAACAGGTATTTTTCCTCTTTTATTATCACTGAAAAAATTATTTCCGAATAAAGCAACAATCTATATACCTAGATGACAATAGTGAGAGTTTTCAGTGACTTCTCTGGAGCCACTTTCCTGCCTTACAAAAGAGAAAGAAGTATTCGTAGTTCAATATTTCCATAGGACATAACATCTGCAATTCAAGAAGTGGATTTAGTTGATTAGAAAAATAGAGGCACATTCTACAATTAGAGATGACATAGTTTCGGATTCTGTAAAAATTTTAATGTGGTGCTAAAACTTTACCAATTCCCCTCAACACTAGATATTCCAAAATTGCCATAGTGTTGATGAATTATAATTGTTGCATATGCCACAGAAGTTCTGTTACTTTTTTTTTTTTTGATAGGAAACGACAAAGGAATATATTGATAAAAAGGAAGTAGAATAGAAGGATGAGGAATCCTCCCACCAAAGAAAAACAAGACTACAAGTAACAGAAGTTCTGTTACTTATTTTAATTGATTGTGTATGCTAGACCATCATGATCCCCATGGGAATATTGAGTATGACATAGCTCAATCACATAATTATATTTTTTATACACATACCTATAATAGTGAAGACCCTTTAAGTCTCTGGGTTTTGGAACCTTTCTCTGCTAATATTGTTTCCTCTGCCCTTAATTTTTTATTGCCAGTAATGATTTGATATGTGATTATTAATTTGGTATGAGAAAGTGGTCACTCTCTCTCTCTCTCTCTCTCTCTCTCTCCCTGTGAGTGTGTGTGTTCGTGTGCCTGTGTCTGGGCGTCTCGTGTGTAAATATGGCTTTCAAGCCCTCATGATTTTCTTTGTTGTTTCTAGATGTACAACTCTTTACTCAATGCAGTTTTCTTAGCCAAAGCATGGCTGGTGTTGCCTATGCCCTCTTTATGTTATTTATGGACTTGTGCACAGAAGAAAGTATAGGATTACATCTCCAGTTTTATCATATGAAGCATCTTAACTTTGAAGCATTTTTTATGTTAGGCATTTCATTTATTCTCCCATATTGATACTAATCAGAGTCCAATATTAGTTATAACAAACATGGATTTCTTTCCATTTGTGGATGGGTAAAGTAGAATATGAATCTTATGTTAAACAGACACTTCTCTGTTGTGTCTTATATTTGCTTTCTAAACTAGTATTTTGTAAAAGCATTTCTAGTCCTGGAACAAGGTCCATTTTTAATCAACTTCTTCTTTCTCCAAGCTTCTACTCGTGGATCTGGAAAGCACCCCCAGCTCATTCCATCAACTCCAAGGTGGGCTGTTGCTAATGGTGCAGGTGTGATATTAAGTGTTTGTGATGAAGAAGTAGCTCGCTATGAGACTGCAACTTTAACAGCAGCTGCAGTTCCTGCACTTCTGCTTCCTCCTCCAACAACAGCTTTGGATGAGCATCTAGTTGCTGGGCTTCCAGCCCTGGAGCCATATGCTCGCCTATTTCATCGGTGAATTTCCATACCTTTCTCTGTGGGTAACTTTTTATGGAAAACATTTCCTAATTTATTCTTTCTTCCTTTTATCTTTTTTCCTTTTTTGGTGGTGGGGTTATCTGGTTTAGCTACTATGCAATTGCTACTCCAAGTGCCACACAACGACTTCTTCTAGGACTACTGGAAGCACCACCATCATGGGCTCCAGATGCTCTTGATGCTGCAGTACAGCTTGTGGAACTTCTTCGGGCAGCTGAAGATTATGCATCAGGCATGAGGGTAAGTTCTATTATCTCCACTGCAACGACTTAAATATGTTCTGTTGCTATGCCAGTAAACTCAAATTGAATTCAGCATTTGCATTCTTTAATTCTTTTGGTATTCCCCTTTTCTTCATTGGGAATTCTGTAAATTGGAGTTTGACTTTTCCATATATACGAGGGACCTGACTCTACTAGTTGCTAAGTTTAAACTGTCCACTTTGTGTTACTGGTTTCATCTCTAGTTGGTATTTTTCTTTTAATCAGAAACAAACATATCCATTGCATGGAATTGTAAATACAAAGACGGATGAACAACCCTTTCAAGATGTATAATTGTTGATAAGAAAGCACAAAAAATATATTGCTCTACAAAAATTAAAAATATCTGCACAAACTATAGGCAAAAAAAGGCAATGTGCTCACAATAAAAACACTCTATACATACAAGGAGGAAAAAGGTTGCCAACAAAAGAAATTAAGTGTTCTCCTTGTGTGGCTAACTGGTCTATAGCTTGAATAACTAAACTAGGGTTCCAAGGGAAGGAGCTTCCCAACTCACTAGAAATATCTATAATTTTGTGGACCTAACTATCGAACTTCCATGAACCTCTCTCGTTATTAAACACCCAAGAAATAACAACAAAATCTCCCTCTACATCTAGGTAGGACAAAAAGTCTTAGCCTGCAGCAAGTCTTCCTATATGCTCTATTATTTCCACCGCAATCACTGAACTTACTCTAGCAGGTTTAGACTAGGCCCTCAGTACCATACCCAAGGGATCTCCAATCTCATCTCCTATACCTAATTATCCAGGATTACCCAGAGAACACCCATCAAAATTTAACTTTACTGAACCTACCGGAAGATGTAACAAATCAAGCATAGTGTTCCTATCTAATCTCCTAAAGTAGCAAAAAATTTTATAACCTAGCAATAGTACCAGAAAACAGATTTGTGATAGGGGCCCAAAGGGAGAAAGAAGTAAACCAAATCCTAAATAGCCTCCATTAATTGCCGTTTCTCCTCAAGATCCTAGCATTTTTCTCCTTCTCATGAAAATCATGTTGAGGATAAGACAGTTGATAAAGTACCCTTCCTTTAAGTTGATGTCCAAAGCCCTTGAAAGAAATTACCAACATATTTGTCATGCCTCCAAGGGGTACCTAATCAATTTTGGCAAGACTGAACAAACTACATCAGAGTCCCAGTTTCATCTTATGTTTGCAGGAGATCCTTTGGTCTTTTCAATAACAGTGAGTTAATTGTCTACTCAAGGGAAAAGAATAAGTCTCAAGAAGATATAGAGCAACAAACACATCCGGGCTAGTACATGAAATTGAACTGAATTCGGTCCCAAAAGAGACACACTTAGGTAACATTGATTCTAATCCTAATGAGTCAAAAGATGATGAACTTAATTTTCCAATTGCCAAAAGAAAAGGAGTAAGATATTGCACAAATCATCCGATTTATTACTTTATCTCCTATAAGAGTTTGTTACCAGGTCATTGGGCTTTTGTTACCAGATTCGGATATTCGGATTCCCAACAATATCCAAGAAGCCCTACAAATACTTGAATGGAAAACAACCATTGAGAAAGAGATCAGAACTCTTGAAAAGAATGGGACATGGGAGCTTGCTGAACTTCCAGAAGGAAAGAATCCAGTTGGGAGTAAGTGGATCTTCATAGTCAAGTACAAAGCAAATGTGAGTGTTGATAGGGCTGGTTGCTAAGGGATTTATGCAGTCCTACGGAATTGACAAACTTTTGCTTAAGTTGCTAAATTGATACAATTCGTATTCTGTTGTCATTAAGCGTTAACTGAGATTGGCATCTTCATCAACTGGATGTCAAGAATGTCTTCCTCAATGGTGACTTAGAAGAAGTGTACATGGAAATTCCTTCAGGTCTTGAGATTAAGACAAACATTAACAAAGTATGCAGACTAAAAAAATCCTTATATGGTCTCAAGTAGTCTCCAAAGCTTGGTTTGATTGTTTTACCAAGGCTATAAAGAATAACCCGAACAGATTTAAGTCTAGCAACTAACAAAAATGTCTCAAAATAGTCCACTGCATAAGTTTGTCTATATCCCTTGGCTAAAGTCAAGCTTTCAGCCGCTCAACAGACCCATCAGGTTGGTATTTTATGGTAACGACCCATCTACATCCAACAACTTCCTTACCATTAGGAAGAGCTTGTAATTCCCAGGTGCCACGATCACATAAGGCTTTCATTTGTTCTTCCATAACTACCCTCCATCCAGGATTTGCAAGTACTTTCCTGATAGGTTTTTTAGGAACAAAGATGGTAGAAAGAGAAAAGGCAAAGGAGCGAAACGATGGTGAAAGATTATCAAAGGAAACATGTTCAGCTTTATTAGAAGCTTCAATGATTGGGAGCTGACCTTGGTTGACGAATTGCTACAAATCCTAAGGAGTCAAAGAATTACCTTGGAGGAAGACTTGGCCGTATGGAAGGGGGGAAGAAATGGGAAATATGAAGTCAAGGATGCGTATGGGCTGGTGACCAGCCATAGTACCCCTAGGTTTCCCAAAAAGGGAGTTTGGGTGGAGAACGTTCCTTCCAAGTTAGCGTTTTTTGCATGGGAAGCTACTTGGGGGAGGGTTCTTACTATTGATAGGCTTCAAAAGAGAGGATGGCAGATGCCTAACCGGTGTTACCTATGTGGTAGTGAGGAGGAAAATGTAAATCATCTTCTTATTCATTGTACAGTGGCTGGTGTGTTGTGGGGGATGGTTCTTAGCCTGTTTGGAGCCCAGTGGGTCTTTCCAGAAACTGTAAAGGAGGTGATTATCAGCTGGAAGGGTTCTTTTGTGGGCAAAAAGAGGAAGAGAATTTGGAGATCCATACCGTTATTTATTTTTTGGACGGTGTGGAAAGAAAGGAATAGATTAGCATTTAGGGGGGGGGGGGGGGGAGCTAGCTATACAGAAAATTAAATATTCTTTGTTTGTAATATGTGGGGGTGGGCAAAGTTGTATAATGGTGCGGAGTCCCGCTCCCTTATAGGTTTCCTGGAGTGGCTAGCCTCCAGTTGAGGGCTGGTGGGTTTTTTGTTTGTTTTTTGGTCCTTTGTTGTGAGGCCGTCGTCGCCTCCTATACTCCCTGTGTACTTTGCGGCGTTTGCCTTTGCTATTATATTTGTGTTTACTTATCGAAAAAAAAAAAAAGGAAACATGTTCAGCTTGTGGATACCTTGTGGTAGCGCACTTACCTTTCCCTGTGCTATCAAATAAAATTCAACTCCTTTTGACCAAAGAATGTGGTTAGAGTCATTAAGTTTATCAGCAGTGATAGAAGTACCAGCCCCAGGAGGTGAGAAAGTAGCCATGCTAGAGAGAAATTAGATTATTGCAAATGGTTGAGAAATACCAGAAATCAAATACTGGAGAACACAAATGCCCAGATCTGATCAGATAAAACTGTAGCATTAGATTAGTGGCAGCATCAGTAGAGGGCAGAATCAAAGCTTCCAAAGCATGAGCACCAATGTCAACATCCAATAGGACAGATCATGATTTTCTAAGTTCTGGATTTTCTAGTATAGGATGATGAGCAATGGTTAAGAACAGTGATTAAGGTTTCATAACAAGGGTTTCAGAACCTTGCTCTGATGCCATGATAAAAGAAGGGAAAATCTTCCTATATCCACATTGAAAGTATTAGAAAACAATACAAATATATAGAGTGGATTCCTATATCAACAAGGGAAGTCTGCCTCATAAATATATAGGGAAGGATTTCTATTTCAACAAGGAAATTCCAACTCATGGGAAAAAAAATACTTTAAAGAAAATAATATCATCTTCTGTCCTTTTTTAACAACATGATTTTTTTTTGCTCTCAAGGAACTCAAATATTTGTTGGCTGCATCATCCTACCTCTCAGACATTCTCTCTCCACAGACATGAACTGGAGAAGCATCATAAGGATACTGTTTGATTAAGAAAGGCCACAAACATCCACCAAATGGCTTTAGAAAAATCCAGAAAAACCCAGAAAAGTCTTAATAACAAAGGGTCTGGATCAAGCTGAATGATTTACAGGTTCTGGGATCCTATCTCATGCTGAAATTAGTGATTTACATTTTAACTTGAGTGAAGAACCTTGATTGCTGCTCCTTTCTTTTGGTCTGGGCTTCCCTAATGAGACAAAAGAAAATGAAGAAAAAGAAGAATGAAAAAAATGCTTTATTTATTGGTATCTAGCATCCACTAATACAAATATTTTGGTTGTTTTGATGTAAATGTTTCAAAATTCAAAACCATGTTAAGAGTTTTAAGAGTTAGTGTCCATTCAATGTGTCTGCACTGCACAATGTTTATGCTCAAACATTTATTATCAATGCTTTACTTTTCTGAGGTTTTCAGTAGTGTAACATCCTTTTCTCAAACAATCATGCATATAATTTGTAGCATTATGAATCTGATGTTGTACACTTACACATACACGCACACTTATTTAAACTAGCAGATGTGCTTATGCTAATAACATTGTAGAACTGTACGCGTAAATTGAATAAGAATAGACTATTAGTGCAGACTCTGTTGTAAAGAAAGCAAAAGAAAAAAAATAACTAAGGTGTGGACTGAGCTTCTAAAAATAGCCATTCAGGTGAGATGATGGAAAGTTATCTTAAAAATTGGTGAACTGTGCTAATAGATATAAAACGGATGATATGTAATCAATAGAATGAGGAGGTAGATTTGTTGTGGAATGCAGTATTAATGAACTCATTCATGTTGTTTACTGTGAATGAAATTGTGGATTTAGAACAGATTTAGACATTGTTCAACTAATGAATTCAGTTGTCATCAATGCTCATATCTAAATTGCTTTTCTTATTGATATAGCTCCCAAGGAACTGGATGCATTTGCATTTCTTGCGTGCAATTGGTACTGCAATGTCCATGAGAGCAGGGATTGCTGCAGATGCTGCTGCAGCATTACTTTTTCGCGTACTTTCACAGCCTGCATTGCTTTTTCCTCCTCTAAGACAAGTCGAAGGATTTGAATTTCAGCATGAACCTTTAGATGGTTATATTTCATCCTACAAGAAGCAGGTATTAGTGACTTGCTTTCATTGTTTGTGTCCAACTAATTTATTCTTTGGGATGAATGCCTCCAGTTTTTGGAGTGCAGATCATGCATTCATCTACCTTAACCTGTTATTTTACACACACACACACACACACACAGAGATGCATATGCAAACATATGTATAACTAACTTCGTTTGAAAAAAAAAAAATCCCTCTTACCAGATAGAAGTGCCTGCAACTGAAGCAACTATTGAAGCCACTGCCCAAGGGATTGCATCAATGCTTTGTGCACATGGTCCTGAGGTTGAATGGAGAATTTGCACCATATGGGAAGCTGCTTATGGCCTAATTCCTTTAAGTTCCTCAGCTGTTGATCTTCCTGAAATTATAGTTGCAACCCCATTGCAACCTCCCATTTTATCATGGAACCTTTATATACCCCTTCTTAAAGTCCTGGAATATCTTCCTCGTGGAAGTCCATCTGAAGCATGTCTCATGAAGATATTTGTTGCTACAGTGGAATCAATTCTTCAGAGGACATTTCCAGCTGAGTCCTCCAGAGAAAATATCAGAAAAACAAGATACCTTTTTGGAATAGGGTCTGCCTCCAAAAACCTGGCTGTGGCTGAGCTTCGTACAATGGTCCATGCACTATTTCTAGAATCATGTGCATCTGTAGAGCTTGCTTCACGCCTTCTTTTTGTTGTGTTAACCGTTTGTGTCAGTCATGAAGCTCAGCAGAATGGAAGCAAAAGACCAAGAGGTGAAGATAGCCATCTTTCTGAGGAAATCACTGAGGACTTGTCAGATGCATCTGGAAATCAGAGAGAGACGAAAACCAGAAAAATGAAAAAACAAGGGCCTGTAGCAGCTTTTGATTCTTATGTTCTTGCTGCTGTTTGTGCTCTTGCATGTGAACTTCAATTATTCCCTTTGATTGCTAGGGGAAATAATCATTCAGCCTCTAAAGATGTACAGATCAGAGCAAAGCCTGCAAAATTAAATGGATCTTCTAGTGAATTCCGCAATAGCATTGACTCTGCCATTCGTCATACCCACAGAATATTAGCAATTTTAGAGGCACTCTTTTCACTGAAGCCATCTTCTGTTGGCACCTCTTGGAGTTACAGTTCAAATGAAATTGTTGCTGCTGCTATGGTTGCTGCTCATGTTTCTGAACTATTCAGACGTTCAAAAGCTTGTATGCATGCCCTCTCTGTCTTGATGAGATGCAAGTGGGATGAAGAAATCTACACCAGGGCTTCTTCACTCTATAACCTCATTGACATTCATAGCAAAGCTGTTGCATCCATTGTCAACAAGGCAGAACCACTAGAAGCACACTTAATTCATGCAACAGTTTGGAAGGACAGCCCTGGGCATAAAGATGGCAGCAAAGAAAATGACTGTGCAAGCACTAGCTGCTTCAAATCAGTGAATCCCTTGCTTCTGCACTGTGAAGATTCAGCTTATTCAAAAAGTTTACCTAAATTTGAGAAAGCACCACATTTAAATGAAGGCACAGGAAATAGCTTGGGTAAAGGTATTGCAAGCTTCCCATTAGATGCTTCAGAATTGGCCAATTTCCTCACTATGGACAGGCATATAGGATTTAGTTGCAGTGCACAAGTTCTTCTAAGATCAGTTCTCGCAGAGAAACAAGAGTTATGTTTCTCTGTTGTTTCACTTCTTTGGCACAAGTTAATTGCAGCCCCAGAAACAAAACCTAGCGCAGAAAGCACTTCTGCCCAACAAGGATGGAGACAGGTAATATTTCAATTCTCAGGTCTCATGCACCATTACTCTAAATCTATTTTGATTTCCTATTTTTGGTACAACATAAGAAACAATAAAGTAAAAATCTAGCTCATAATCTTCATTGTGGACTATTGTAGGAAATCAAAAACAGCAAAAAAAAAAAAAAAAACAGAAAAGAGGAAAGAGCTTTTTTCTATTCTAGGAAATCTCTATTAACAAAAAGGAATTAGTCAACTAAACTACAAAGGAAAAATCTTAATTCACAAATATTTCCTAGCTGGAAAATCCTTATACAGGCTGTGCATACTTTCCAAAGCCCTAAAACCTTTATTTTATCTACCTGTTCTTTTGTGTTTAAATTGGGTGGTCAAACTACTGCAGAAGTTTAAAACAAGGGAAAACTTTATTTAATAATAAGTAGATCCGAGTTTGTCACCAGCAGTTATACACAAAACTAGAAAACCAATTATGACAACTAAATGAAATGCAGCAGGATCCCGAAAAGAGTATACCTTTTATCGATACCTGGTAAATACAAAGTTCTATGATGTTTTGCAAGTTTGCTCTGTTTTCATTTAAACATTATGGCTACCAATTATCAATTAGTGAACAATCCTTTAAGCAACCAAAAAAGGGAGAAAAACAAAAAAAAAATGTCTTGATCTGACATCACATGAACAGTTCATTAAGAGAGGTACAAGGTGATTGTTGAACTGATGTCATTACTTGAAGGCTACTGATTGCATCTTTATCTTGTTTCCATTGTCAATGATCCATGTTGCTACTAGGTCCAAATAGCACTATGTGAAGGATAAAAAGCCACACATCATCAATGCTTTGTAAAAGATCCGAAGGATACTTGGAATATGCAGTATATATGTAAGAAGTTGCAAAAGAGTAATTGGGATATTGTAAGTCATAGAAATCAACGAGTTGATTGGTTATTCTACTGTTATCCTTTCCTCGGCAAGTAGTATTTTAAGAAAATGAGGTTGGCATAACTACTCAGTGATAATCGACTGCCCTTTGAATAAAACTCTTGGATCCTCCTATTTATACAAATTTAAATATGAGATACACAGATGCTCTTAGATCATCAATTTATACAAATCTAAATTAATAAGGTATAGATGCATAGATAGGCATAACTACTCACTGATCTTTCACCGCCCTCTGGATGAAACTCTTGGCTCCTCCAATCTGTAGAAATCTTAATATAAGATACAGAGATAAAGGTAGATAGATAGATAGGTAGATAGATAGATAGATAGATGGATGGATAGAAGATACTGAGATGCTCTTGGCTCCATCGATTTATACAAATATTAATATAAGATACAGAGGTAGAGATATAGAGATGCTGATACTGAGATGCTCTTGGCTCCACCAATTTATACAAATATTAATATAAGACACAGAGATAGAGATACAGAGATACTCTTGGCTCCTTCAATTTAGACAAATTTTATTACAAGATACAGAGATAGAGTACAATGGTAATCTGAATGTACAAATAAGTGTAACTTGGATACATGAGACAATATGCAGTTTGGAACATTGAATTGTATTGGATCCATTTGTCTTTTTTTTATCATTGTGCATGTTTGTGCAACTTACATGAAAATTTCTCTGCGTGACCATCCTATCCAAATGTATGTAGGTGGTTGATGCGCTATGCAACGTCGTATCAGCATCACCGGCAAAAGCAGCTACAGCAGTTGTTCTTCAGGTCCAAATTTTGTTCATCTTGTAGACCTCTTTTTTTGGAAACAAGGCTGTTTGCTTTTCTGTTTGTAGCTGATTTGAACACTATCTAAGTTTCATTATGAATCATTACCTCCCAAATAAGGGGCTAAAAAGTAAGAAAGTTTTTTTTTTTTTGGTAGACAAAGCATTTTATAATTAAAAGTTGCTTTCATGTTTCATTGTTCGAGTTTGTGGGAGATGTTGTTTGCAGGTGTCCAAATCAGCAACTTATTTTCTAGTCTATTTTAAGTTCAACCACATCATATACTCACTTTTATTGCATTGTGTGTTTGTCAGGCTGAGAGGGAATTGCAGCCTTGGATCGCTAAAGATGATGATCTAGGTCAGAAGATGTGGAGAATCAACCAAAGAATTGTAAAATTGATCGTGGAGCTAATGAGGAATCATGATAGACCTGAATCGCTAGTAATTTTGTCAAGTGCTTCAGATCTTCTTCTACGTGCCACAGATGGAATGCTTGTGGATGGAGAAGCATGCACGTTACCTCAATTGGAGGTATCATCTTAAGAAAATAAACTTTGATTTCATTCACATAATAGATAGACAAAACATTTATAGTAAAAATTACACTCAACCAATTCATTTCTCAGTTCTTTGCGAATTGTGCATTTTTCTTCCAGCCTACCTTTTTTCAATACATGCTTGCATTTTGACCATTTGTATTTTCATCTCTTTAGAAATAATAATGTATCATTTTGTTTGAACGTTTATGACATAGAAAAACTAATCTCAACTCTGCATATGGGGTTCCTATTTGATCCCCAAAGCTTTGGCTATGTATTAACATTTTGATCTACATAACAAATGAGCAGCTTCTGGAAGCAACAGCTAGAGCAGTTCAACTTGTACTGGAATGGGGAGAATCTGGATTGGCTGTTGCAGATGGCCTTTCAAACCTGTTAAAGGTAAAAATTGCCCCCTATTAAATACATTCAGTCTGGTGAATTTGAAGCCTGAAACAGAAAAACACACACACACACACACACACACACTACAAACTCATCGTAGGAGTCTTCCTATGCCAGATGACATGGTGACCTACCATTCAAGGACATTTGAGTGAGAAAATGTGGAAGAAGAAAGTAAGAAAGAGAGAAAATACTCTGTTCATTTTTAATTTGCAACCACTTGTTTGCAAGTGGCAAATTGACATCCTCATCAGCAGAAGATTTTCACATGCTTTGATTTCTTTAATTTTTATACACTACCTTTTGCTAATGTGATTTATCTGGGTGATTCTTGCAGTGTCGTGTACCAGCTACCATCGATGCCTTTCTCATCCAAGCGCACATGTCCGTGCCCTCAGCACATCAGTTCTTCGTGATGTTCTGGAAAGTGGCTCAATAAAACCTCATATCAAACAAGGGGGCAGAAATGGCATCCACTCTAATCAGTATGTAAATTTAGGCATCATTGACTGGCAAGCAGATATTGAAAAATGCTTGACATGGGAAGCTCATAGCAGGCTAGCTACTGGAATGACTAATCAATTCCTTGATGCTGCTGCCAAGGAACTAGGCTGTACTATTTCCATTTAACATCACTAAGATTTGGCAACCTCTCTTGCTTTTATGAATATATTCATTTCCAGTGAGACTTACAAATAGAAACAACATAACCAATCGGCTTGGGGATGTTGGTAGGCCAGAGGAATAACTGATTAATTCTGTTATTCTAGTTATAAAGCCACAGATGCCACTACAATCCTCATGCAAGGACAATTGATGTACAGTTAGACTGTAGACTGGGCCAAAATGGGGCTTTGTATCGTGTTGTATTAATTTCAACTCTGCCAGGTTAGTTTCTTCTGTTATAGGCCTGAATCACTTCATGTAATTTGGTTACTTTGACAGAGATGGCAAAATCAGGTGGTAGCATCATGTTGAATAGATTCCACATCGGCTACATTTTGAAAACTCCCACTCTTTGTTTTGTTTTTCCCGTTCATTACTCTTTGTCATATTAGTTCTTAATGAAGATTGTAGTGGTAGAACTAGGGTTGTCATCTCAACCATCCAGGCACTGAAAGCTTAAACTTGGTTTGTATCTTGATAACCTCTTACAGAACCTTCATCTTCCCATATCTTTAATGGGTGAGGTTATTCAATTTTAGTCCTTTTTTGGCTGTACATACTACCTGATCAATTCATTGCAGAAACTAGGAGACTGAGAGCCAAGGCCCATACCCAGACAGTAGAAAGGATACACAATCAGGTTAGAACTAAAAACAAAATACCTGGGTTTACTGCTATTTGTCAAGGTAAGATTTCAAATGTCACCACCATCTTTAAATTGTAGTGTTGTAAGAACGTGCTGTCTTTGATGTCTGAGTCACACAAGTGTTCCTCTTGGACCTGGTAGTTACTTCAAAATACTAGAGATCATTTATTTATTATTTTAATTATAAAATCATTACTTAGAAAAAAAGGAAAAAGAAAAGGACCAACTTTATATGAACTTGGATGGGGCAGGGATAAAAGAAACCAAAACACTGGTTACATTGATTCAACCAAAAGTAAAAATCAATGGCTGGGCTGGTGGTGAATGACCCAATTGGATGGGATGGAGACTCAAGATGAGATTTAATTTTAAAAGGACATGCATTATCAGATGTTCAGTTCATATCCAGGAGGACAATGGCACAGGCTTTGAAACAAATCGGGAGAAAATGGGAAGTTTCCTCATTGAGAATGAGGGAGACAATAAGGAGAGAGAGAAATTGGCATGCCGCCAAACCCATCATCACCATTTCCGTCATTTTCTCCAACACAATCCATTAAAAGAAGGGGAAGTTGTGTTTCGGGAGGCCCATTTGAAGGTTATATGGGAATGAAACCCATAGAAAGTGGAATATGGGTTTTATGCACTAAATACTGTTTCAAAAAGTTATTCCAAAATTGCCCTTTTGTTTTCCTTGTCAGCAGCCACCACGGTCTCCATGTAAGCAGCCACTGGTCTCCAAAATATTCCATGTAATAAGCACTCAAATCTGAACCGAGAAGAAGCCGATCAGAGGAAACACAACATGAGCTATGTAGGTCTCCGTTCAGTGGGTTTCCACCTTCAAGGAGTAATCCTGTAATTTTTCCTCAGAAAAGGTAAAGAAGAAGACCATTTCTGTTGGTACGAATTTCCACCTTGAAGGAGTAATCTTGTCTTCTTCTTCACCTTTTCTGAGGAAAAATAAATAATAATGGTACCAGCAGAAAACTATTTAAATTCAACACTTCATCCCCAAATCAAACCAGCAGAAAACCATTTAAATTCAACATTTCAGTGTATTTTTGGGAAAGTAGATAAAAAAAGAGGCTCTCTTTTACATATGGGGTCGAAATTGATTTGATGATTTTGGTGAGCACTTCTCAATTATATAACCATTCATCCAATGACCCACCTCAAGTTAAGGCTCAATAATAATATTTTAGAAGGTAATTTTGGGAAGTAGTCTCGTTTTTTAGGGACTGTACCTTAAGTACTACCTTAGTGGCCTTCAGGTACTACCTTAAGGGCCCCTAGGTACTACCTTAGCTAAACCTCAACTCAACCTCTCCTAAGCCTCGGGCCTTCCTTTCCTACCCTTACACCATCCCCTTACGTGCTTCTCTCCAGTGCTCAAGTGGTCCACAAGTGCTTTTTATGGACTGTACCTTAGGTACTACCTTAATGGCCGTTAGGTACTACCTTAGTTGCCTTCAAGTACTACCTTAAGGGCCCTTAGGTACTACCTTAGCAAAACTTCAACTCAACCTCTCCCAAGCCGCGGGTCTTCCTTTGTCACCCTTAGACCATGCCATTATATGCTTTTCTGGATCCTCAAGTGGTCCACCAATGGTTTTTTGCTACTGTTTCTTAGGTACTACCTTAATGGCCTTTAGGTACTACCTTAGTAGCCTTCACGTACTACCTTAAGGGACACTAGGTACTGCCTTAGCTAAACTTCAACTCAACCTCTCCCAAGCCTCGGGTCTTCCTTTGTGACCCTTAGATCATGGCATTATATGCTTCTCTTGAGTCCTCAAGTGGTCCACTAATGGTTTTTTGCTACTGTTCCTTAGTTACTACCTTAATGGCTTTCAGGTACTACCTTAATGGCCTTCAGGTACTACCTTAAGGGCCCTTAGGTACTACCTTAGCTAAACTTCAACTCAACCTCTCTTAAGCCTTGGCTCTTCCTTTGTCACACTTAGACCATGCCATTATATGCTTTTCTTGAGTCTTCAAGTGGTCCACCAATGGTTTTTTGCTACTGTTCCTTAGGTATTACCTTAATGGCCTTCAGGTACTACATGAAGGGACCCTAGGTACTACCTTAGCTAAATTTCAACTCAACCTCTCCTAAGCCTCGGGTCTTCATTTGTGACCCTTAGACCATGCCATTATATGCTTCTCTTGAGTCCTCAAGTGGTCCACCAATAGTTTTTTGCTACTGTTCCTTAGTTACTACCTTAATGGCCTTTAGGTACTACCTAAGTGGCCTTCAGGTACTACCTTAAGGGCCCATAGGTACTACCTTAGCTAAACTTCAACTCAACCTCTCCCAACCCTCGGGTCTTCCTTTGTTACCCTTAGACCATGCCATTATATGCTTCTCTTGAGTCTTCAAGTGGTCCACCAATGGTTTTTTGCTACTGTTCCTTAGGTATTACCTTAATGGCCTTCAGGTACTACATGAAGGGACCCTAGGTACTACCTTAGCTAAATTTCAACTCAACCTCTCCTAAGCCTCGGGTCTTCATTTGTGACCCTTAGACCATGCCATTATATGCTTCTCTTGAGTCCTCAAGTGGTCCACCAATAGTTTTTTGCTACTGTTCCTTAGTTACTACCTTAATGGCCTTTAGGTACTACCTTAGTGGCCTTCAGGTACTACCTTAAGGGCCCCTAGGTACTACCTTAGCTAAACTTCAACTCAACCTCTCCCAAGCCTCGGGTCTTCCTTGTCACCCTTAGACCATGCCATTATATGCTTCTCTTGAGTCCTCAAGTGGTCCACCAATGGTTTTTTGCTACTGTTCCTTAGGTATTGTCTTAATGGCCTTTAGGTACTACCTTAGTGGCCTTCAGGTACTACCTTAAGGGACCCTAGGTACTATTTTAGCTAAACTTCAACTCAACCTCTCCCAAGCCTCCGATCTTCCTTGTCAACCTTAGACCATGCCATTATATGCTTCTCTTGAATCCTTAAGTGGTCCACCAATGGTTTTTTGCTACTGTTCCTTAGGTACTACCTTAATGGCCTTTAGGTACTACCTTAGTGGCCTTCAGGTACTACCTTAAGGGCCCCTAAGTACTACCTTAGCTAAACTTCCACTCAACCTCTCCCAAGCCTCGGGTCTTCCTTTGTCACCCTTAGACCATGCCATTATATGCTTCTCTTAAGTCCTTAAGTGGTCCACTAATGGTTTTTTGCTACTTTTCCTTAGGTACTACCTTAATGGCCTTTAGGTACTACCTTAGTGGCCTTCAGGTACTACCTTAAGGGCCCTTAGGTACTACCTTAATGGCCTTTAGGTACTACCTTAGTGGCCTTCAGGTACTACCTTAAGGGCCCTTAGGTACTACCTTAGCTAAACTTCAACTCAACCTCTCCCAAGCCTCGGCTCTTCCTTTGTCACCCGTAGACCATGGCATTATATGCTTCTCTTGAGTCCTCAAGTGGTCCACCAATGGTTTTTTGCTACTGTTCCTTAGGTACTACCTTAAGGGACCCTAGGTACTACCTTAGCTAAACTTCAACTCAACCTCTCCCAATCCTCGGGTCTTCCTTTGTGACCCTTAGACCATGCCATTATATGCTTCTCTTGAGTCCTCAAGTGGTCCACCAATAATTTTTTGCTACTGTTCCTTAGGTACTACCTTAGTGGCCTTAAGGTACTACATGAAGGGACCCTAGGTACTACCTTAGCTAAACTTCAACTCAACCTCTCCCAAGCCTCGGGTTTTCATTTGTGATCCTTAGACCATGCCATTATATGCTTCTCTTGAGTCTTCAAGGGGTCCACCAATGGTTTTTTGCCACTGTTCCTTAGGTACTACCTTAATGGCCTTTAAGTACTACCTTAATGGCCTTCAGGTACTACCTTAGCTAAACTTCAACCCAACCTCTGCCAAGCCTCGGGTCTTCATTGTGACCCTTAGACCATGCCATTATATGATTCTCTTGAGTCCTCAAGTGGTCCACCAATGGTTTTTTGCTACTTTTCCTTAGGTACTACCTTAATGGCCTTTAGGTACTACCTTAGTGGCCTTCAGGTACTACCTTAAGGGCCCTAGGTACTACCTTAGCTAAACTTCAACTTAACCTCTCCCAAGCCTCAGGTCTTCCTTTGTCACCTTAGACCATGCATTATATGCTTCTCTTGAGTCCTCAAGTGGTCCACCAATGGTTTTTTGCTACTGTTCCTTAGGTACTACCTTAATGGTCTTTAGGTACTACCTTAGTGGCCTTCAGGTACTACCTTAGCTAAACTTCCACTCAACCTCTCCCAAGCCTCGGGTCTTCCTTTGTCACCCTTAGACCGTTCCATTATATGCTTCTCTTGAGTCCTCAAGTGGTCCACCAATGGTTTTTTTGCTACTGTTCCTTAGGTACTAACTTAATGGCCTTTAGGTACTACCTTACAGAACCTTCATCTTCCCATATCTTTAATGGGCGAGGTTATTCAATTTTAGTCCTTTTTGGCTGTACATACTACCTGATCAATTCATTGCAGAAACTAGGAGACTGAGAGCCAAGGCCCATACCCAGACAGTAGAAAGGATACACAATCAGGTTAGAACTAAAAACAAAATACCTGGGTTTACTGCTATTTGTCAAGGTAAGATTTCAAATGTCACCACCATCTTTAAATTGTAGTGTTGTAAGAACGTGCTGTCTTTGATGTCTGAGTCACACAAGTGTTCCTCTTGGACCTGGTAGTTACTTCAAAATACTAGAGATCATTTATTTATTATTTTAATTATAAAATCATTACTTAGAAAAAAAGGAAAAAGAAAAGGACCAACTTTATATGAACTTGGATGGGGCAGGGATAAAAGAAACCAAAACACTGGTTACATTGATTCAACCAAAAGTAAAAATCAATGGCTGGGCTGGTGGTGAATGACCCAATTGGATGGGATGGAGACTCAAGATGAGATTTAATTTTAAAAGGACATGCATTATCAGATGTTCAGTTCATATCCAGGGAGGACAATGGCACAGGCTTTGAAACAGAAATCGGAGAAAATGGGAAGTTTCCTCAATGAGAATGAGGGAGACAATAAGGAGAGAGAGAAATTGACATGCCGCCAAACCCATCATCACCATTTCCGTCATTTTCTCCAACACAATCCATTAAAAGAAGAAGGGGAAGTTGTGTTTCGGGAGGCCCATTTGAAGGTTATATGGGAATGAAACCCATAGAAAGTGGAATATGGGCTTTATGCACTAATACTGTTTCAAAAAGTTATTCCAAAATTGCCCTTTTGTTTTCCTTGTCAGCAGCCACCACGGTCTCCATGTAAGCAGCCACTGGTCTCCAAAATATTCCATGTAATAAGCACTCAAATCTGAACCGAGAAGAAGAAGCCGATCAGAGGAAACACAACATGAGCTATGTAGGTCTCCGTTCAGTGGGTTTCCACCTTCAAGGAGTAATCCTGTAATTTTTCCTCAGAAAAGGTGAAGAAGAAGACCATTTCTGTTGGTACGAATTTCCACCTTGAAGGAGTAATCTTGTCTTCTTCTTCACCTTTTATGAGGAAAAATAAATAATAATGGTACCAGCAGAAAACTATTTAAATTCAATACTTCATCCCCAAATCAAACCAGCAGAAAACCATTTAAATTCAACATTTCAGTGTATTTTTGGGAAAGTAGATAAAAAAAGAGGCTCTCTTTTACATATGGGGTCGAAATTGATTTGATGATTTTGGTGAGCACTTCTCAATTATAGAACCATTCATCCAATGACCCACCTCAAGTTAAGGCTCAATAATAATATTTTAGAAGGTAATTTTGGGAAGTAGTCTCGTTTTTTAGGGACTGTACCTTAAGTACTACCTTAGTGGCCTTTAGGTACTACCTTAAGGGCCCCTA
>NC_048448.1:24470750-24575704 GCF_004353265.1 Vitis riparia
CACATATCACATCTGTTCATTAAGGACACTCTTCTCCTCTTCAACTAGTCCAAAGTCAATATTCCTCTCCACATGGCTTCCCATGAAAAAAATCATTCTTGTCAAAGATCTAAGGGTTCCAAGAACCTCTAGCTAGGAAAGACTCTGAATCCCCTGATGCAAAAAATGAGTAGAATGTTGTAACTAAGAACTTCTCACTCTTCAAATCTAACTAGGCCATCCTATCCTCAATGTCCTAAATCAACACTTGCTTTTGAAGTTTTTGCAAAAGGGCCTCCATCTTCTCTGACTCTCAATCATGGAACTCTCTAAGAAAGCATTGGCTTCAATGACCGGCTGCCCTCCTGCTCCCTCATATATGCTACCTATTCATCTTTGGAGCTTGCTAAGGTGAATAGTGTGGGGAAAGATTCTCTTAGCAATGACTCACCATACCACCTATCGAACCAAACTTTCCTCTCCTCCCATCCCCACAATAAAGTGAATTCTCTTTTTAAAAGCCTCCCAATTTCTCCTAATGGCCTTCCACAGCCCTACTTTGAAACCTTCCCTTATCACCCCAGAACACTAACCTCCTCATTCCCCGAATTTCCCAATACTAATATGATTCGTGGGGACTCTTGTTCTAAGGCAAACCTCCAACCCTACTTGTCCAAAAGAGCAATATTGAGACCAAAAGGATTCTTGATGCCAAGATCCACTTCTTTTCTAGCCCTACACACTATTGACTCCTTGACCAAATGAGGATTTTTCTCTAGAGCTCCACCCCTCTACAGGAAGTCTCTTTCAATCTTTTCTAGCCTTAAGATTACCTTTCTCAAAATCACCAACAAAGGCATCCAATAGATCAGCAAGCTAGAAATAGTACTTCTAATTAGAGCGAGTCTTCCCCTTTCTAACAAACACTATCTCTTCTACATGGTCAACTTTTTTGAAATATCCCATCTATTACATCCCATACCGCTACTTATTTAAATTTGGCACCTATAGAAGTCCCAACTATTTGGAAGGAAGCCTCTCTATCTAACAACCAACTCAGACACCAACACTTCCAAATTATCCACCCTCCCAACCGAGATAAGGTCAACCAAGATAAGGTCACTCTTCTCCAAATCAATATTTAAGCCTAGAAAAATATTTAATGAAACTCAAAGAAATATAATAAACTATCAGGGTGAAGGGGGAAATTAAATTCCTAATTTATTTGCTTTTTCTTTTCCTTTTTTTTTTTTTTCTTTTTGGTCTTTAGGAGTGAATGATTAAAAGGGGACTGGGGGACAAGAAGTCTTAGATTCCAATGGAAATTAAAAACATTGCAACAAGGAAAGAATTTCTCTGAAAAACAACAACAGCTAAAAACAAATTAAATCGCTCTCAAAAATTGCAATATAACCTTTGACTAAACCTGTGAACTAACTTTACTCAGAGACCCACTAAAATAGGTGAGCTTTGTCTTTGGATTCAACAATCAAAACATTAGAGATGCCACTCTCAAAAGTAGCATTTTCCCAATCCATGTGCTCCAGTGAAGAAGGAAAAACCTTTCAGAGCATCTTCCCTTTGGATCCAAAGCCTTAATGCACACCATCCAGGAAGAGCTCATGTACAGATCCTATAATGCCCATGGAAACCCAAACCAAGAGTAAACATGGGACCATAAAAAATAGCAAACTAACAATGAAGTGATGTAGAGGGCTGTGTGTTTATTGTCTGAGTGCATTAGTTATTTGGTCATAAAGAACATGCACATATATGGATAGAAATACACAGATGATAGAGCATCCTACTGCCCACAGACATGCACACACATTTGTTTTCGTGTGGATGGGTGTGCATGCACATGTGCATGAGTGCATTGATGAAGAGCATCATTAGTAAGGCCAGCCTCCATGTTGAGTTGGGGGAAAAGAACCCTCTGATCCAGAAAAGGCACCCAAGAAGAAAATGAAAAAAGGAACTCCTAGGTTACAGTTACTATGCCACAAGAGATGCTATCCAGCTACATGTAATAAGGAAAGTTAGAAAATAAAGATGTCATATGATATAGCAGTGTGAATATACACACCCACATAAATGCAGATAATTAAATTTAAAAAAAAAAAGGAAAACACCTGAAATTGGTCACGTTCAGCCCAATGGCTAATTAACCACATTTTTCTTCATCATTTTATGATAAAAATAAAAATTAAATACAATCATTCATATAACATCTATCAACCACATAACCTCCACTTTTTAGAATTAAAAAACATATCCTTAATTACAAGTAACCATATTAAACTTTTCTTTTTCTCCTTGTAGTTATAAATTTCTGCCTAGGTAAATGTGTCATGATTCTAAGTGAAGATTCAAGAAATTACAACTTATAAGTTATAACCATGCACAAATAGATGCAATCACCCAGTGGTACCATAAAAAACCTGTTACCTTATGTAATTGTTTATAAGATCAGATCCAGATCCCAGGATGGATTCTTTAAGAAGAAAAAGAATTATAACAATTTGATATTTTAATGCATGAATAATGTTAATAGAGACTATAATAAAGGCATGTTCACAGATATTTCATAAACATTTTCAGCACTACATCCTTCTGATTGTGAAATGATAAATAGAGTTCCATGGAGTAAGTGAAGATGAGAAAATGTGACACATAACAAGGATGAAGAACTATGTAAGAGAACATTGGTACAAAGCCACCTTGAGTTGCAAAGATATCTAAGAGTTAATTCAACAAATAGTGCACATGATGCTTCAAAATAAAACAGCATATGATCTTACAAAAACTAGATAGAATGAAATAAGAAGCAGTTCAAAATGAATTCCAGTACATGAGAAGGCAGAGCGATTGACTTCGCTTTCCTGTATTCCCTAACCGCCAGGTCATATTCACCCTTACTAATACTCCCACGAATTGAACTAGGCAAGTTGAATAGCGTTCGGAATCTTTGAAGCATTCCTTGCACAGATCTGATCTTCTCAGTTTGAGCCTACAACAGCATTGTTGAAAAAATAAATGAAACAAATTGATCCACATAGCATATCTATACAATTACAACAAATCCAACAATTAAACAGGCCTGAACTTCCAACAAATCCAAAATGTAAATCACACCAACCTGTCTCTCAAATAGAGGCTCAAAGGCACGATTAGCCAGAGAGCTGACTCCCTGAATACAATTAAACAAGTGAGAAGTTCCTGAACCTTCAGGGTCTTCTTCAATCCTTTTCAATTTTGACTGTATATCTATACAAAATTACAAATGAATAAAATTTTAGTGGGGAAGAGAACCCTCATAATTAAGCAACACATAATTATAGTCCACAACTAGAAGACTGACAAGCTTTACACAGAAAGAGCAATGGTGTAAGAAAATGTCAACCCAAAAGGCTCAAGCTTACAGGCAGCAATCAATGAGAGTGCCAGAAATCTATGCAAGATGAGAAGGTGGCATACCATCTATGGTAGTCTTGCATGAGACAAAGCAATCAAAATTTTCTTTAACCAATTGTTTTTTTTGTTGAGTCCGTCCTTTGAGATCTGTTTTTAAAGCAAGAGCACCAGCCTCTAGGTCCGCAGCACTTGTTTCTTGGTGTATCCGGGATAAAAACATCTTTGCATCAAATTTCTCGGAGAAATACAACAACTTTTCTGCAAAAATTACATACAAGTGTGGTTAACCATGATAATTGTAAAAAAGTAAAAAATAAAAAACAGCAAAAAATACCACCTTAAAATATTAATCCCTACGTTATGCAAAATTTAAATTTACAAACATTCAGGAGTTGACCATAGGGATTCCAAAAAAACCCATGTCTTCATAGATTTGGAAATTGAGAACCTTGAAAGACTTATGTCTTCACTCACCCTAGTTCACTTGTCCCCTTCTCTCCAAGACACAAGAGCTTGGTCTCTTTCTTCTTCGGGTGTATTCTTAATAAAATCTTTCTTTTTGGCCTTGTCCAATTTATCAATTCTAGTTCCATAGTTTCTAGCCAAATTTGTATGGAAATCTGAATTTTCATCTAAGCTCAAGGCCTTTACATGGTTAGTGGCACACAAGAAGGTGAACATCAATGACATGCTACAATTGAGAAAACAATACAAATCTCTTAGTCCTAATTGGAGCATCTAATGTATGGGGAGTAGAGAATCAATTGATCATATTTTTCTACATTGTTTGATAACTCTAGGATTATGGCACAAGTTATTCAATCTAGCCAAAATGGATTGGATTCCACCCAAGAGCATATGTGACATGATGGTCATATCTTTTAAAGGTTTAGGGAGTTCTGTTAGAGGCAAGGTAATATGGCAAATCACTCGTCTCACTTTGCCTTTCATCGTGAGGCGAGAGAGAAATGCTAGGATCTT
This sequence comes from Vitis riparia, assembly GCF_004353265.1. Taxonomy (NCBI): domain Eukaryota; kingdom Viridiplantae; phylum Streptophyta; class Magnoliopsida; order Vitales; family Vitaceae; genus Vitis; species Vitis riparia. The sequence continues at coordinate 24,475,125 of NC_048448.1, forward strand.
GGAGGAAAAATGAAGGATAGTAGAGACGTTGTGGGATTTACTTCACTTTTATTCCTCGGCCTCTGGTAATACTGCATTTATTGGCACTTCTCTCACTGTTATTCAATTTAACTGGCGTTTGATTTGTATTTTACTTGTTTTGATAATAAGATTTTACTAAAAATCTAAAGCAACTAGTAAACAAATAGACACCATGTGTTCATAATTTACATCATCCAAGCCACCAGACCCACACTTTGACAACCTCCTACAAGTTTCTTAAAACTTACAATCCATAAAACATCTAAATAAAGCTCTTACAAGTCACATCATCAATCTTATCTACTAACTTCCAAGATGAATCTTCAAAATGCGCCCACTCCTCTCTTCTAACACTTCCATTGAGACAATATAACATAATTCATGACCACAAATAGCAAAGGAGTAAGAAAACATTTTAGGTTAGGGAGTCGCAACCTATACATGAATGAACTATGCACATAAATCACCAACTGAGGATTGGGAAACATGTTTAACATAAGCGTTTTATAACCTTCACTTGAGTCAGAGAAAGAGGACAAGAAAGAGCTCACTAAAGATTCTCAATTTACGCTATATTGCAAACGCATTTAACAAAACATTACAGTTTAGCATGTGAAAAAACATGGTTCAACTTTTATGGAAAGAAGAGTACATCCACTATCTATCCAACCTTTTTAATATGAAACTAAAAATATTATTTATACAGGACCAGGAATATATGCCCTAAGGTATGACTCTAGTGACAAGAGATTGGAAATGAGGATGGAGAAGTTCCAGGTTTGATTCCATGCATCAAGAAAAAAGATTACCAAACAAAATAAATTAAAAAGAAAGTAGAAAGAAGGATAAAGTGACTCTCTTAGGGTGGAATAGATCCTTTGTGAGGAGACTTCAATATGTTAAAGCTAAATTGAAGGAGTGGAATAAGTTTTCTTTTGGAGAGCTTAAAGAAAAGAAAAAAAGTATTCTCAATGATTTAGCTAACTTTGATGCCATTGAGCAGGAAGGGGGTCTCAATCCTGATTTGTTAAGCCAAAGAGCCTCAAGAAAAGGGGAGCTAGAGGAATTAATATTGAGGGAGGAAATTCATTGGAGACAAAAAGCCAAAGTGAAATGGGTCAAGGAAGGGGATTGCAATTCTAAGTTTTATCATAAAGTGGCTAATGGCAGGCGGAATAGGAAATACATCAAGGAGTTGGAGGATGAGAGGGGCTTAGTGCTGAAGAACGCCGAGAGTATCACAGAGGAGATCTTACAGTACTTTGAAAAGCTTTACACAAATCCTACAGGAGAGTCTTGGGGTGTTGAAGGATTAGATTGGTCCCCTATCTCGAATGAGAGTGCGCTAAGGTTAGACTCCCCTTTCACTGAAGAAGAGATTTATAAGGCCATTTTTCAGTTGGATAGGGACAAGGCTCCGGGGCCAGATGGCTTTACTATTGCCGTATTCCAAGAGTGTTGGGATGTGATTAAGGAGGATTTGGTGAGAGTGTTCGCGGAATTTCATAGGAGTGGAATTATCAATCAAAGCACTAATGCCTCTTTCATTGTTCTAATACCCAAAAAGAGTCTGTCAAAGAGAATATCAGACTTTAGACCCATTAGTTTGATTACTAGTCTCTACAAGATAATAGCCAAAGTGCTTTCAGGGCGTCTAAGAGGGGTTTTACATGAGACCATACACTATACTCAAGGCGCTTTTGTTCAAGGGAGACAAATATTGGACGCGGTTCTTATAGCGAATGAGATAGTGGACGAGAGAAGAAGGTCAAGGGAGGAAGGTGTCGTATTCAAAATAGACTTCGAAAAGGCATACGATCACGTGAAGTGGGATTTTTTGGATCACGTGTTAGAAAAGAAGGGGTTCAGTCCTAGATGGAGGAAATGGATGAATGGATGCTTATCTTCGGTATCTTATGCAATCTTGGTGAATGGTAGTGCTAAAGGGTGGGTTAAGGCATCAAGAGGATTGAGACAAGGCGACCCTTTATCCCCTTTTTTGTTTACCTTAGTCGCAGATGTACTGAGTAGGATGCTTATGAGAGCTGAGGAAAGAAATTTGATGGAGGGTTTCAGGGTGGGTAGGAATAGAACTAGGGTGTCCCATTTGCAATTTGCTGATGACACCATATTCTTTTCTAACTCAAGGGAGGAAGAGCTGCAGACTCTGAAGAGTCTTTTGTTAGTGTTTGGGCACATTTCTGGGCTCAAGGTCAATCTTAACAAGAGTAGTATTTATGGCATCAATCTTGATCAGGTTCATCTTTCAAGATTGGCTGAGATGCTCGATTGTAAGGCGTCTGGATGGCCTATTCTTTATCTGGGTCTCCCCTTGGGCGGGAACCTAAGGCGCATGGCTTTTGGGATCCAGTGATTGAGAGAATCTCAAGTAGATTAGATGGGTGGCAAAAGGCCTACTTATCCTTCGGGGGAGGATAACTCTTATCCAATCTTGTCTTACCCAGTTGCCAAGTTACTTCCTTTCCTTATTCAAAATTCCCGCTTCAGTGGCTGCAAAAATCGAGAGGTTGCAAAGGGATTTTTTATGGTCAGGGGTTGGGGAAGGCAAAAGGGATCATTTAGTGAGGTGGGATGTGGTGTGCAAACCGAAGGCAATAGGGGGTTTGGGTTTGGGGAATATTTCTTGGAGGAATCTCGCTCTTCTAGGGAAATGGTTATGGAGGTACCCTAGAGAGGGTTCAGCTCTTTGGCATCAGGTCATTTTAAGCATTTATGGTGCTCACTCTAATGGTTGGGATGCTAACACTCTAGTCAGATGGTCACACCGCTGTCCTTGGAAGGCTATTGCTCAAGTCTTTCAGGGGTTTTCTTTGATTACTCGGTTCGTGGTAGGAAACGGGGAAAGAATTCGGTTCTGGGAAGATTTGTGGCGGGGGGACCAACCTTTGGGAACCCAATATCCAAGACTATTTAGAGTAGTTGTGGATAAAAACATTTCTATTTCTTCAGTTCTCGGTCCATCTCGGCCTTTCTTGTGGAATTTGAATTTCCGCCGTAACCTGTCAGACTCTGAGATTGAGGACTTAGAAGGCCTCATGCGCTCTCTTGATGATTTGTATCTCTCTCCTTCGGTCCCAGATGCTAGATTATGGCCATTATCCTCTTCAGGGCTTTTTTCAGTCAAATCCTTTTTTCTAGCATTATCTCAATCTTCTGGATCTCCTCAGAACTTTCCTTCAAAGTTCGTGTGGAAGTCTCAAGTTCCTTTCAAAGTGAAGTCCTTTGTCTGGTTAGTGGCACACAAGAAGGTGAATACTAATGACATGTTGCAAGTGAGAAGACCCTACAAGGCCCTTAGTCCTGATATTTGTATCCTGTGCATGAAGCACGGGGAATCAGCAGATCACCTTTTTCTGCATTGTTCCTTGACGATTGGGTTGTGGCACAGGTTATTTCAGTTAGCTAAGATGGATTGGGTTTCTCCAAGGAGCATATATGACATGATGTCCATCAAATTTCAAGGCTTCGGTAATTCTAAGAGAGGGGTAGTCTTGTGGCAAGCTGCGAGCATAGCTCTAATTCGGGTTGTGTGGTGGGAAAGAAACGCAAGGATTTTCGAGGATAAAGCAAGGAATTCAGAGTCCCTTTGGGACTCTATAGCTTTCCTTGCTTCCCTTTGGGCTTTCTGTTCCAAGGCATTTAAGGGGACTCCCCTTAATGTGATTCAGTTGGATTGGATAGCGGTGTGTTCTCCTTAGGGATTGGTCCTTAGTGGGAGTTCTTTTGTTTTTGTGTTTTTTCCTGTATTTTAGTTGTCTTTGGTGGGAGGATTTCTCATCCTTCTTCTTGTACTTCTTTTTATATTATTATATCTTTGTGGCGTTTCCAATCAAATAAAAAAAGATGCAAGAAGGATTGCAAAGAAGCTCTGTTGTAAATCTTTTGGGCTATTTAAAAAGAAAGGAATCAAAGATCATTTGTGAATGAGGAGCAATCAGATCAAGTTTTGAAGAGTTCTTTTCTTAGATATTTGTTTTTGTGGATGAAGGTGTACATAGATATAGGTTTTGTCTTTAAATGATGTTGTAGATTGGTTGGGTTCTTGCTATGAGAGGGGGTTGTTTATTGTGTTCTCTCTTTTTGCTTGCATCTTTTGGTGCTTATTGTATACCTCCTGAGTACTATGATGTGCCATCTCTTTGGCGCTTGTTTATTTTTTTTATAGGTAAAAAAGGATATATTAAGGCACTTGCAAAAAGGCGCAAATATGTATACACGGAGCATACAAATTAGGCCAAAAAGCAAGCCATAGAAGGAAAAGAGGAAAAAAAACCCACCACCCTAACAACAAGCAGTCCTAATCAACAAAGGTTAGAAACAGTAACAACGCTAACAGAAAGGCTAAACAACATAAAAACCCTAAATCCAGAAGCAACCTCTTCCCTCAAACCCCAGCACCACTCCCCCTTCCCCTAGCAATGAACAGAGAGCTATTATAGTTAACCGAATACTCTAGCTTTCGGATTTCCCTATTGAAATGGGAAGAAGACCTTTTCTTACCCCCTTGACACCCTCACCTCACGACCTTTTCTTGGTTCCATTTTTCTAACAAGAGCACAAATTTTCTTCTCAAAGCCCGCAACTGGCATCCCCAAACAATTAGAGAACTTAACAAAGCCATTGGGATGGCTATTAAAATCCTCCCCCTCCAACGCACAACCGAAGTCCACATCCCTTGAAAGTTCCAACTCCTTGTCCCTGGTTACCACCTCCATACCAGAGGGATCCTTCACAGCCTTCCCTGAGAGTTCCAGCAAGCCACCATCCTGCAGCATCATTTTTAGCAGCTGACATCTAGGGCTTCGAGGACCCAAGGAGACGAGAGTGCCAACTCCTCTTTGGCGCTTGTTTATAATATCAAATATATATATATATATATATATATATATATATATATATATAAGTTGGACAACTGTCTAGGGGGTTGATAGTTGCCTGCAAACACAACATTAAAAGGAGCTTCCTATAGGATTCAACCTGTCTGTATAGATCCTAGTGTTCCTTGCCATTCAAACACTTGCCAAAGGCATAAAGGCACACTATGAAATCATTTCACTTCCATCCTTATTACTATGACCCCAAAACAAGATGATCAATGTGATTCGAACAGCTTCCAAGTCTACCCTAAGACTCTTAACAATGAAAAAACTCTACCAAAGGCCAAGAGATTAAACAGCATAAGAAAAGGAGCCTAATAGACAACTTACTGACAAGCATAAGACAATTCTTGTAATAAAAATACATTAATTCACTGATATGAATTTATAAGTAAAATAAAGTATGACAATCTTTCCAAAATTTCTAAAAGCTAAGAATCTTTCCAAAATTTATAAAAGCTGATCAACAACAAAGAAAAGCAAATGAACCACTCAAAAGGTAAAAGCTAAAAAGATTCACAACCCTTAAGGCAAAAAACTCCCTCTTGGCTAATTGATCTACAACATATGATTAGCTAAATAAGTAGCAAGGGAAAGAGGAACCAAAGGTACTACCAACATCTAAAACTTGGCAAACCCTCTCATCATACTTCCATAGACATCTTTTCATTTTAGACATTCATGAAATCACCACAGCAGACTCCCCTTCCAACCAAAAGATTAAAGCCATGCAGCAAGTGTTCCAAAAGTGCTAAAATCTTTATCTCAAAGGTCAAACTTTCTCCACCAGTTTAGAAAAGGCTTTCAACACTATACTATGATGATCTTTTATTGCACCTCCAATTCCTAGCTAATTTAGGTTACCTAAAGTACCTCCATCAAATTTAACATAATAAAACCCATTAGAGGAGAATATACACTAGATGCAACTTCCCACCTAAACCTATTCTAATCAAGCTATAAATGCTCAAAAGAATGCCCACAAACTATGCAACAGCTATACTTTATGGACTTGTGTGTATTTGTGGTTGTTCAGGATGGGGCCCCTCTAAAGATCCTAATTAATATAGATGCTGTGAACAATTTCAAATTCTCATCTTGGGGGGCTGGGGGTTGGAAAAAGAATTTAAAGCCAATCCCATCCAATGACTATCAACTCTCCCCTAAAGCTGCAGTAGAGTAATAAAAATTTTCCAAAAAAAAATGAAAGAGAGAGAGAGAGAAAAGAATGCTCACCATTGAGATATCTTGGGAACAGTTCTAGGAGGGGAATTACTTTTTTTTTTTTTTTTCTTGATAGGAAACGACAAAGGAATATATCTAGGAGGGGAATTACTAGATATTGAAGAATTTAGAAAGGAGCTCCTTTTAATCTTGAAAAAAAAGGAACAAAGGATGGGAAATGAGTAGTAAAAAGAATGATTCCTCCCCATTGTCCTGCAAACCATGCTTGCTCTCAATAGCAGAATACCCAAAAGTGGCATTTGTTCCCACTAAATATTCATAAACACTTATCAATAAGCAAGTTATTTCTTAAAGAAATTCCTCCCAAATCTATCCCACACTTAGATCTTGGCCAACACACATCCCCCACAAAACAAGAAGGCTCTAAATTTATGCCAAAACCACAGAAAATCACTCTTGATCCTCTCAATTCCAAATGTTACACTAAATATGGATCAGAAGTATGTGGGCCATACAAGGCTGAAATATATTACCCCTACCTCTTCCCAAAGTAAAGTAGGTTTTCTTCCAACTATTAAGATGGTTAAACTCTTTTTCCACTACAGGGCCGGTAACCATGTAGCACTAGCCTTGTTCTCTTAAATGAAGATCATGGTAATTCAGAGACCACCTCTCCTTTGTTGAAAGGAAATGGAAAAAAGTGAGGGGAGCAGCCCCTTTGTGCCTCTTTTGAACAATTTGGAAGGAGAGAAATCGAAGATTATTTGATAACGAGGAATTGATATATAGTTGAAGGCTCAATGTCCTTATTTGACTTCATTAATTGGTTGGGTTCTTATTCAGGGAGGGATTAGTTTTTTTTTTTTCCCTTATCCTTTTCTGACACCTTTTGGCGATCCTTGTATACATCCTATGTACTTTGGTGTGCTCTTTTTGGTGCTTTATTAATATTATATTCATTTACCTATTAAAAAAAAAGGGTAATTCAAAGACCACCTATTAATCCCACAACTAATAGAACTTTTCAGCCACTAGAGTCTAACCTAGCAAATATTAACCCCTGATAAGGCACTTTTATCAAGGTTATTTTAGAGACCAAGGATCATCCCAAAGGCTTCAAGAATAAGCTGGAAGTTGGAAATTTCTCATCTTTGAAGGTGGAGAAAATGATCAAATGTTCTGCAACCTACAGTTAAATAATCCAGACTTAATCCATACCTACGTCAAAAGACTTCCACTAAACCTAAATCTTCAACCTACTAATCCCAAATCTACGAGAACTTTCCAGTCTCTCAAGTCTATCTCAACTCCCAAGAAGGCGTCCTCATCAATGTTAATTTTGAGAGCAAGGATCATCCCAAAGGGCTCAAGAATAAGCTTAAGTTGGAAATTTTCTCAACCTTGAGGATGGAGAAAATGATTACATTTTCCGGATACCAGAGGTAAGAAATTTAATCTCCACCCACCTCAAAGGCTTCCAGAAAACCAAAATCTTCAACCCTACTTATCATCCTACCAAGAATGGTGGCCTGACTGGTTTTCTGTTCTTGAGATCTGTAAGTGTTGCATCAAGCAATGTTGGATTTGTTACCAGGTAGTGACTTGGGTCAAAAACAAAAATAATGGAGATGTATGGATAGGTGGCAAACATTTTTGTGTATCCCTCTACTTGGTATGGTCTTTTAGTGCCCTTATATACACCATGTATACTTCAGTGCGCTCATTTGTTAGGAGCTATTAATACAAGGGATATTTACCTATCAGGAGAAAAAAAACAAAATGGATAGATGACATGCATGCTTTTTTGGGGGGGCAAAAAGGAAGAAAGCATATAAGATTTTTCTAGGAAGCCTCCCTCATTGAAACTGAAAATTGATACATAAATTTTTTTATTTGCCCTCATGAGGGTTTTGGGACTGGAACTTCAATTGTTTATTTTTAGACTCCTTGAGGTTTTAATTTTGCTTCCCTTTTCAAGTGTATAACACATAATATACAAGGAATAAGGCGCCTATCAAAAAAAATCTACAAGGAATAGGGCTCTTCCCCTTGGTTGTTGATGAAATTTACTCATCAATAAAAAAGAGTTTATACAACCTACAGATCAGTAACTTAACACAAATTTGCACCCAGGAGCTCAAAATTTTATTTTAACAATGATAGCATTATACAAAAAGTGGAAGAACCGTAGACAGAGAAAATGCTGCTCTCAACCTAATAAAATAATACAATGATTTCATAATCTGCATCAGCAGAATGGAGGAAAAAAATACCACGAAGGACAGCATCGGGATAATCCTTAGCAACCTTGGTTGGAGAGCTTTCTGAAGCCTCAGTGATTAACCTTAATGATTTATTGTCTATTATCCTGTCAATACAACAGAAACTCATGTTAGGGGAAAGAATAATAAAGAAGGAAAATTTTAAGAAAAAACAACAGCATATAAGACCATTAATATCAGCCTCTCCAATAGTCCAATCTAGGTTCTTTTACAAAGAGAATCAAAACATAAAAGGTTAAAAAACTATTAAAAAAAAATCCAAATTATGTAAACAAAATGAAATATCAAACTAACTAAAAAATTCGTAGTTGGCAAGTAGAAAGCCCATCAACTGAGGTGCAGAATATAAATTAAAACAGAAAAGAGTATTGCCATTTGCTCATTGACAAGCATTAAATAATATCTATAAACACAAAATCCCAAGAAGGCATTACCCCCAAGAAAACAAAACAGAAGCCTACCCCAATCCCAGTGGATCGATACATTCCATGCCTCGAGGGAAGGACTGTAAATTGTTGAGCACCTTTATACCCATCGCTGACGCCTTTTTCTCAATCTTTTGAGCCACTGGTACTGCTTTTGTCTCCCGCATCTCACGAACCCTACGAGCAAGCTGCCAGAAAAGCATAATTTTCATTCCATTAATTAATAATTGGAAATACTTGCCAAATATAAAGTTTAACAATTATAAGATAATGGATTGCATGTTATATCAAGAAATGTCATGTTTAAAACAACTACTTCATGATTGGTATTCCCAAATCAGAATCTATTTTCAAAATGCAGAGGGGAGAAATAGAAGAATCTAGAAAGAGCAAGGAACAATAGAAAGTAAAAGCATTTGTTAAAGTCAAAAGTATACAAAAGACTATGTTCAACAATGATAAATCAAGAAATACATACATACATACATACATACATACATAATGCTTCCCTTTTTATCATCTTTCTCATAGAACCTGGAATACTTGAACAATCGATTTTTCTGTTTTTGGTCTTAGCTTTCACGTTACCAAAATGAAATCTCATTATGAGCTGAACTGACTTTTCATTTCTTTTTTTTCTTTTTTTTCTTGTTCTTTTTTTTCCCTTTTTTTTAACCCAAAACAAAAATTCATTAAAACCAAGATAGAAACACATGAGAAGGATGAGAAATCCTTCCCAAATATACAAACTCTAATGAAAAGATTTGATGTATAAAATGTTTTCTATACACTATACACAACCACACAAAAGAAAGAGGTTTTGTTCTCCTGAAAAATCAATGCATCTACAAGCCAAAGCTTTGCTCCAAGATTTGTTGTATTAAAACCTCTATTTACAAACCAAGTTCCAATGGAGTTAAATAACACTAAGAGCAGTGCCCTTGAAATCTAAAGTTGTTGAGACCCAAAAAAGAGGAATAGAAGTAAATTATGTCTCATATTGCCTAGCAAAAAAAAAGTAAATTATGACTCATATTAATTCTATACTTCTCCACTTATCCTAAAAAACCCTTACATTACTCTCTCACCATGCTATCTAAATCAAAGTGAGGCAAGCAATTTTCCAAAGGGTTTTGCTTCTACCTGTACTCCCCAAACCTCTTAAGGAAATGGTCATCATGTCGCTTATGCTCCCAGGAGAAACCCAATCTAGCCTAATTATGCTGAATAATCTATGCAAAGCACATAGTACTTAGACAATATGAAAAAAGATGATCAATTGTCTCACCACTCATCATACACATAGTGCAACAATCAAGATTACGGGCTTTATGAGGTCTTCTCACATATAGCAAGTTACTAGTATTGACCTTCTTGTTGGCTACTAGCTGAGCAAAGGCCTTGACCTTAGATGAGGCTTTAGATTGCCAAATAAATTTTGCTAGAGGGAAATAAACAAGATCTAGTCAAGTGAACAAGGCTAAAAGGAAAGATTTTGCTGAAAATATACTTGAACAAGATAAAGACCAAGCTCTCTTGTAAGGGATGGACTGAATCAAGTGCACAAAAGAGAGAGAGGACATTAGTCTTTCCAAATCCTCTATCTCCACATCAGTGAGATTACGATGAAAGATAAGATTCCAAGAAAAAAAAATAGAAAGTTCCAAGAACATATGAGATAGAGGAGTTTCTAATCATCACAACTCTGGAAAGATTTAGATATTTAGAGCATATAGTAGTTTACTATATAAAATACTAATACTATAATTAAAATTAATTTATTTATAAAAAAATTATTTTAATTAACTTTTTAATTTATAATATATATCTATATAAAAGATATTATTTATATACATAAATTACATGTGCGATTTTTATAACAAAGCACATTTGGTTCGGTTGGTAAGGGCCCATTTGTTTTGCACCAAGGACCCAAGTTCAAACCTTGATCTTGGAGTTTTTTGTGTTTTCTTATCTCTTTAAGAAGCAATCCCACATTGGATTCTCAAAGGAAACAAATGTTATATTTCCTATGTACTTTGGGGTGCTTTTTTGGAGTGTCTTGCTTTAATATATTGCTATCTACCCATCAAAAAAAAAGGAAACAAATGTTATATTTAATGAGGTAGAGCTTAAGTTGATATCACAAGCCATAATTAGGGTTGGGATTGCATAGCCTAGATGTTTCTCAGAGGGGTTAAGCCATGATCCACATCTTGTTGCCCAATTGATTTATCATTAAATGGGAAAAGGGGGTTGACGTGGCAGTGATAATGCTGAAATGTCATTAAAAGATCAATATATCATTGATAAATGGCAAAAAAATCAAAAACATCACTCCATCAACATATCTGCCCCATATTTCTATCGAAACCATCTAATACACAATTTATCGGCAAAAAATTGCAACATTTTTGTCCATGATGCCAAAGAGCGTAATTTTCCTAAGCAAACCTCCAAATCCATTTCTCTAAGAGTGCTCTATTCCTTAAAGAAATCTTCCCAAACCCCAAACCCTCTTCCATCTTAGGTTTGCACACTAAGTCACAACTTATGAGTTGCATCACTATAACTTGTAGTGGGTACAGGTCCTAGTAGAAACAATTGGAAGGAAAAGTCTTAGTATCGATTCAAATAGAAGTGTGCAATTCATGCTTTGTGATCCAATTGTCATGGGAGACCCCACCATAGGTAATCCATGTTACTCCAAGAGATGTTAAAGGGGGTTGGATGGTAGGGAGAGTGAGGAAGGGTCCACACACACCAATGGGAAGGTGGGGCAGATGGGAAGGAAGAAGAAAAAGGAGGAAGTTAATGTGTTTAATTATGGTGAGAAGGTAGTTGGTGAGGAAAAGGGGAAAAGGTTGAAAATGGTCTTGTGAGATGGAAATATGGTGGTTGAGATTCTAAAAAAATACCCTAAGAGGCTAGAGGTATGGAGACAAAGGAACCTAGAGATGAGGAAGCTATAGAAGGGGGGTTGTCAAAAGGTTTTCCAATGCAAGGGGCGTAGGGTTGAGAGGATGGAACTCTCTATACAATTAACCAATTAGTAAATTAACACAATTCAACAAATCTTTAGTGCTACCAATTGAGGGGTTCGAGATGGAGACCCTACGTCTTCTTAGAAGGATGGAGCTAGAAAAGGAAATAGGATGTCAATGAAAAAGAGGAGACTAATAGCAACAACAAAGACTGAGAGGGAGCTACAACAGTTGGAACGTTCAATCAATTATAATGGGAGAGCAGGATAAGAGAAGGGAAATGGTGGTGGAGCTTGGGAGTTAGTATCAATAGGGCAATGAAACCAAGAATTTTATCATGGAATGCAAGAGAGGCAAATGACCAGGAAAAGTGCAAGGTAATCAAGTCTTTGGCTAGATCTTTAGATGGTTGTCATTATGTTCTTACAAGAAACTGCGATCCATCAAATGTCAACCCAGTTGGTGAGGAGCCTAGAGGTGGGAAGATTCTTAGAGTGGAGAACAATGGAAGCAAAAAAGGGTGGTAAGGGGCACAATTATGCTTTGGGATAACAAGGTGTTGGATTTAATTCAGATGGATGCGAATAGTTTCTCTATTTCATGTTGATCAAATGCTATGAGAACAATTTTGACTCGATGTTCACAAGAATATATAGTCTTATTCATGGGAGGGAAAGGAAGGATATGTGGGCAAACTTTGGGGACATAAGAGGACTTTAGGATGATCTTTGTTGTGTGGGTAGTGACTTTAATTTGGTAAGGTTCTCAAGGGAAAGAGGAACTCCAATAGGCTTTTGGCATCAATGAGGCATTTTCCAAAGATCACCGAGGAGCTAAGATTGAGAGAACACACTTTGGTGGTCCAATTACATGGTATAGGGATTGAATAATCAATATGCATCAAGGTAGTATAGGAAGGTTAGGAAGATCATTTCGACGGTTTGTTACAAAGTGTATTGCCAAAGCCTATATCAAATTATACGTCCATTTCGTTGAATAGAGGTAAAATGAGGAGAGGCAAAACCTTTTTTAGATTTGAAAATATGCGGTTGAAAGGGGAGAGTTTTATGGAGCCTACAAAGAGATGGTGGATGGTTATAACATCAGAGTCTCTTTTAGTCACATTTTGATTTGAAAGCCTTGAAAAAGGATCTCAAGATTTGAAAGCCCCAGATGAGGAGGTATCTCATCTTTTGTTTGCAAACGACACTCTCATCTTTTATGATGCTAGCCAAGAGCAACTAACATATCTAGGCTAGACTCTAATGTGGTTTAAGGTAGTACCTAACCTAAAAATTAATTTAGAAAAAAACAAGCTAATCAATAGGAGGGATATTGATTGTGGAAGATCTAGTGTTTGTGTTGGGCTGTAGAGTGGGGAAGCTCCCCACCACATATTTGGGACTCCCTTTAGGTGCCTCTTTTAAATCAACTTCAATGTGGGATCCGATGAAAGAGAAATTCCAAAAAAGACTTGTGACGTAGAGAAAACAATATCTTTTCAAAGGAGGGAGACTCACTCCAATCAAAAGTACTATATACCAATTTACCGCCTAACCTTATTCATTATTCCAAGAAGAGTGAGCTCGAGGCTCAAGAAGATATAAAGAGATTTCTTGTGGGGGGATCATCAAAGAACAAAGGCCATCCCGTAAACTGTTTAATTGTCTACACAGGAGAGAAAAGTAGGGGGTCTTGGTATCAAGAATTCTGATTGTGCCCAACAGGTCCATGCTTGGCAAATGGAATTGTAGGTTCATAAAAGAAAGAGAAGCTCTACAGAAAAGGATTATACTAGGGAAATTTAAGGGAGAAGGAGGATGGAGTTCATGTAATGTACGGGATAGTTATGAAGTGGGCTTATGGAAGGCAATAAAACAGGATGGGATGTTGTTAAAAGCAAATATAGTTTCACAGTGAAATATGGAAGGAGGGTAAAGTCCTGGAAGTACAGGTGGTGTGCTGAATCAATTTTAAGTGATTCTTTTCCTTCAATTTTTGGTTGAGCTACTGCAAAGGAATCTTCAATAGCAGATGTGTGAGAACAGTCACAAGAAAGGGGATGTTAAAGCCCCTCTTTTGTAAGACAATTACATGGCTAGGAGCACACAAAATGGAGGAATTTCCTTCAAGGGTGCAAAGGAAAGCAGTAAGCAGATCTGATAAAAATAAATAAAAATAAAAAAAAAGGCTGTAAGCAGGAATGATAAGGATAAGGTGTTCTGGTTAGAAACGAAGAGCAAAATGTTTTCAGTAAAATCTTTGTACTTCTTTTTTTTTTTTTTATGAGAATCTTTATACTTCTTTTTAATGTCGAGGAAATATAATCCCTTTCTGAAAGATGTTATTTGGAACCCTTGGGTGCCAACAAAAGTGGGGTTCTTTGCATAGAAGGCAAGTTGGAGTAGGATCCTTATTATAGATCAGATTTACATTGGAAGACACCTTGGTTTCCCCTTGTTCTGCCGAAAGAAGAGACTCAAATGGGCCTGTTGGTACTGCAGATTCCGAGGCCTGTAGCACAACAGATGAGTTTTCTTCTGTGATGGATGCATTGGAATCATCTGAATCTGCATCTTTAAATAGTTCTGAAGAGCAAAATGATTTTGAGCTTCCTAAGAGTTTGGTTGGGCTTGAACAAAAGTATTTGTCTGCTCTATGCTTCGTCTCCCCAAGTATCTCCATTAATAATTCGTTGCAAAAGCAAAAGACTATCATTCTCTACTCGTTTCATGTACCTCGCACTATCCTTAGGGTTCCAACATTCTCTACTTGTTGGAACACTCATTTGAAAAAGTAAAGACCTAGCAACTTCCAAGAGACGTCTGTTTTTTCTCTCTTCTACCCCATTTTGTTGTGGGGTATCTATGCATGAAGATTGATATCATCACAACCATAGCTAGGTTTAGCTTCTTCACTGTAAGCACACATTTGTGAGAGTGGAACTGAGGCAATCTTAAAGATGAAGTGCAAAGTTGATAGGTTTATTGTGGAGAAAAAGTCGTTTCAGGTAGAGTTTGAAGGATTGAATGGTGGAACTTGGGTATCAGTAACAGAGAGGAGACGAGGTTTCGTAGCTTCAATAGGATTTGACATGGAGGAGCTGGATTGGTTGGTGGAGCATTTGAAGAAAGCTGTGGAGATGGAGGCTTCCAGAGGTTTTGTGCGAAAGATCAGGGGCAAGGCTAAGACTCTCTTGATGGAGATATGCTCCAATAACAGAGGGCGGTTCATGAAAATTACAGAATTTGTTACAAAAAGAAAACCTTTATTTCTTGTCGTCCCCGAGGGCGTCAAAGGGAGAGGGTGGGAAGATCTTAGGAAGGCGATCCTATCAGTGCAAGAGTATTCTGAACGAGACGGAGGAGTTTCGAAGGAGAAGAATGGTGATATCCGGATGTATGGGGACACTTTCAGAGGTGGACGGACATATGCAGAAGTGGTGGCAGAGGCTGGGTTGAGGTCTGGAGGTATGCTGTCAGCTGGAAAATGGGCCAGAGCTGTAATATGTGAAAGCCAAGAAAAAGTTCAAGACTGGACTCACGAAGGACGAGCCATTGCGAGGATGATGGGGATGAAAGGAATGGTGTCCATAAATCCCATTTCTGCTTTCAAAGGATGTTTCTTTGCGAGTTCAACAAGGAGAGCGGATAGGGTTCATGATCAGGGAAGACTTTCAGTGAAAGGAAGGACGATTCTGTTAAGGAAATGGTCGCCTAAGGAAAATATGGTGGTTCAAGGAAAGTTCAGAAGGGGATGGCTAGTATTGAAAGGTCTCCCGTTCCACTTGTGGGATGAAGTTCAGTTGAATTTCATTTTGAAGAAGTGGGGGAGGGTAACGAAGGTGGCAAAGGAAACTTTGAAGCTGGTGGACTTGACGAGGGCGAAGCTATGGGTGGAGATGCTTCCAAACGTCGTGTTACCAGCGTTGCTTGAGGTGGAAGATGGGGACTGGTCCTATACAGTAGCAGTTTCAGTCACCGGAGAAGATGACGAAGCTGACGATGTCACGTCCGAGATAACCCGTAGCAGGAACGAGTGGGTGAAAGCTGGAGGTTGCGTCTCGCAGTCGTCAAAAGCTGTAGAAGGGCTACGAGGTAGTAATAGGGACATTGAGTGCTACAGAAAGAGGAGTCTTCCCCGGGCACGTCATCGGCAGCCGAGAACGAGGTTGGCGGATAAAGGGGAGAAAGGAGGGGGAAGGAGCAACTTGGGCCCAGCTGAAGAAAAGTTTATTGGGCCCGAGATTGAGACCTCTTCTAAAGCCCACTCGGCAAGGGCCCATAGTGGGATGAGGCATCGCGGGCTTCAAGATGGCCCAGAAGCTCCTCAAGGCCACCAGTCTGCATCGGCTTCGTCCCCTACTCTACAGCGAGATGTTTCCTCTGCAAAGGCGACCACGACGCTATGTCCAGAAGGTGCAAGGGCCGGCGCCGCGGCTTTCTTTGGAGAAGAAGGTCGGGCCGTTGAGTTAAAGGCCCAGTCCCGTTCCAACCCTAGTCCATCGTCAGACACCACCGTGGGCTGCAAGATTAAAGGCCCGTCAGGGTTGGGCCAAAACTTAGGTGGATTGAAGCCCTCTGGTATGGATGCCTGGTCGCGAAAGGAAGAAATCGAAGCGAGGAAGGGGAAAGCCCCAGCGGTTCACGCGAGAGATGCTACGCACGAGGAAGAGACGACAATTTCAAGGAAGACGTGGTCTACCCTCTTCCCTCCAAGCGCCGGTCGACGACAGGGTCATCGGTGTAGCAGTGAACCTATCTTCACACGGGGTTCGTCGTCGTCTAGTGAAGACCGCAATATGAAAGCGGAGTTCGGGATGGGATTTATGATGGAGCAAGGAACCAGAGGGAATCCCTTCTCCAGATGTCCTCTGTCTGGTAATCTCTCGAAGGAGAACACCTTGGCGAGCCGTGATGAAGGCAACGGAGGGCTAACGGGACGAGTGGGGTGTGATCCGCGTAGCTCGTCAGACATGGATTCACTTTCTAATTCATTAATCAGAGGTAAAGGACTCATCTTTGAGGGGATTTGCGAAATTCCGGGAGCCAAAAACTTGGAGGTATGTCAGCCCTCTTCTTCTCAGCCACCAGAGTCTCCTTCTTTTCCTTCCTATAGTCCGGATTCTCCTTTGATGAGTCCCTCTGGTCCACTTCTCCCCAATTCAGTCCCTCTTCCTCAGTCTCCTACGGAAAATCAAGTTTTTTCAAAATTTTTTTATGAAAAAGGTGGTGTCGACTATTTAAAATATGGTGACATCCCTGATCGAGTTGAGGAGGAGAACCGGGGTGCTTTATATAACCAGTTGACCGAGAGCGGCACCCCTAAGGAACCTATTGGCAGATCGCATGAGGAGGATTCAGGTGATTTCCTTATTGATGGTCTGTCCCCCGGGAAAATGGCCAAAGTGCGAGAGGTTTTAAGCTCTCTTGACATTAAGGTGTATTCCAGGAGGAAGAACAGAGGCCCTACAAGTTATTGAGACTTGTTGGTTTTGGATCGAAAGGTTAGGGTCTTTGTGTTTTCCCATGAAAATTATCAGCTGGAACGTTAGGGGTTTGGGTTCAAGGAATAAGCGTAGGATGGTTAAAGATTTTCTTAGGTCAGAGAATCCGGATGTTGTGATGATTCAGGAAACAAAAAAGGAGAATTGTGATAGAAGGTTTGTGGGTAGTGTCTGGACAGTCAGAAATAAAGACTGGGTTGTTCTTCCGGCATCTGGGGCATCAGGTGGGATTTTAATCATCTGGGATTCAAAAAATCTGCGTAGAGAGGAGGTGGTAATAGGATCTTTCTCGGTATCAGTCAAGTTCTCTTTGGACGGATGTGGTCCTCTTTGGATTTCCGCCGTTTATGGTCCAAACAGTCCCAGACTTAGGAAGGATTTTTGGGTGGAACTTTTTGACATATATGGATTAACTTACCCGCTATGGTGTGTGGGCGGCGATTTTAATGTCATAAGGAGAAGATCAGAAAAAATGGAGGGTTCTAGTCTAACACCAAGCATGAGGGACTTTGATAGTTTTATTAGAGAATGTGAATTGCTTGACCCACCTCTTCGGAATGCTTCATTTACTTGGTCAAACATGCAAGAATCTCCTGTGTGTAAGAGACTGGACCGTTTTCTCTACTCAAATGAGTGGGGGATGCTCTTTCCCCAAGGCCTTCAAGAAGCCTTAATCAGAAGGACCTCGGATCACTGGCCGATTGTTATGGATACCAACCCGTTTATGTGGGGGCCAACACCTTTTAGGTTTGAGAATATGTGGCTAAAACACCCTAATTTCAAGGAGATCTTTAGAGATTGGTGGAGTGGGTTTCAAGAAAACGGATGGGAAGGTCATAAATTCATGAGAAGACTTCAATATGTTAAAGCCAAATTGAAGGAGTGGAATAAGTTTTCTTTTGGAGAGCTTAAAGAAAAGAAAAAAAGTATTCTTAATGAGTTAGCTAACTTTGACATCATTGAGCAGGAAGGGGGTCTCAATTCTGATTTGTTAAACCAAAGAGCCTCAAGAAAAGGGGAGCTAGAGGAACTAATATTGAGGGAGGAAATTCATTGGAGACAAAAAGCTAAGGTGAAATGGGTCAAGGAAGGGGATTGCAACTCTAAGTTTTATCATAAAGTGGCTAATGGCAGACGAAATAGGAAATATATCAAGGAGTTGGAGAATGAGAGGGGATTAGTGTTGACGAATGCCGAGAGTATCACAGAGGAGATCTTACATTACTTTGAAAAGCTTTACACAAGTCCTACAGGAGAGTCTTGGGGCGTTGAAGGATTAGATTGGTCCCCTATTTCGGAAGAGAGTGCGTTAAGATTAGACTCCCCTTTCACCGAAGAAGAGATTTATAAGGCCATTTTTCAGTTGGATAGGGACAAGGCTCCGGGGCCTGATGGCTTTACTATCGCCGTATTCCAAGAATGTTGGGATGTGATGAAGGAGGAGTTGGTGAGAGTGTTTGCGGAATTTCATAGGAGTGGCATTATCAATCAAAGCACTAATGCCTCTTTCATTGTTCTATTACCCAAAAAGAGTTTGTCAAAGAGAATATCAGACTTTAGACCCATTAGTTTGATCACTAGTCTCTACAAGATAATTGCCAAAGTGCTCTCAGGGCGCCTTAGAGGGGTTCTACAGGAGACCATCCACTATTCTCAAGGCGCTTTTGTTCAAGGGAGACAAATACTGGACGCGGTTCTTATAGCGAATGAGATAGTGGATGAGAGAAGACGGTCAGGGGAGGAAGGCATCGTATTTAAAATTGACTTTGAAAAGGCCTACGATCACGTGAAGTGGGATTTTTTGGATCATGTGTTGGAAAAGAAGGGGTTCAGTCCTAGATGGAGGAAATGGATGAGTGGATGTTTATCTTCGGTTTCTTATGCAATCTTGGTGAATGGTAGTGCTAAAGGGTGGGTTAAGGCATCAAGAGGATTAAGACAAGGCGACCCTTTATCTCCCTTTCTGTTTACTTTAGTCGCAGATGTACTGAGTAGGATGCTTAAGAGAGCAGAGGAAAGAAATATGATGGAGGGTTTCAGGGTGGGTAGAAATAGAATTAGGGTGTCCCATTTGCAATTTGCTGATGATACCATATTCTTTTCTAACTCAAGGGAGGAAGAGCTGCAGACTCTGAAGAGTCTTTTGTTAGTGTTTGGGCACATTTCTGGGCTCAAGGTCAATCTTGACAAGAGTAGTATTTATGGCATCAATCTTGATCAGGCTCATCTTTCAAGATTGGCTGTGATGCTTGATTGTAAGGCGTCAGGATGGCCTATTCTCTATCTGGGTCTCCCTTTAGGCGGGAACCCTAAGGCGTGTAGCTTTTGGGATCCAGTGATTGAGAGAATCTCAAGAAGGTTAGACGGGTGGCAAAAGGCCTACTTATCCTTCGGGGGGAGGATAACTCTTATCCAATCTTGCCTTACCCATTTGCCATGTTACTTCCTCTCCTTATTTAAGATGCCTGCTTCAGTGGCTGCAAAAATTGAGAGGTTGCAAAGGGATTTTTTATGGTCAGGGGTTGGGGAAGGCAAAAGGGATCACTTAGTGAGGTGGGATGTTGTGTGCAAACCAAAGACAATAGGGGGTTTGGGTTTTGGGAATATTTCTTGGAGGAATTTAGCTCTTCTAAGGAAATGGTTATGGAGGTATCCTAGAGAGGGTTCAGCTCTTTGGCATCAGGTCATTTTAAGCATTTATGGTTCTCACTCTAATGGTTGGGATGCTAACACTTTAGTCAGATGGTCGCATCGCTGTCCATGGAAGGCTATAGCACAAGTCTTTCAGGGGTTTTCCTTGTTTACTCGGTATGTGGTAGGAAACGGGGAAAGAATTCGGTTCTGGGAAGATTTGTGGTGGGGGGACCAATCTTTGGGAATCCAATATCCAAGACTATTTAGAGTAGTTGTGGATAAAAACGTTTCTATTTCTTCAGTTCTCGGTCCATCTCGTCCTTTCTCTTGGAATTTGAATTTCCGCCGTAACTTGTCAGATTCAGAGATTGAGGACTTAGGAGGCCTCATGCAGTCCATTGATGATTTGTATCTTTCTCCTTTGGTCCCAGATGCCAGATCATGGCCATTATCCTCTTCAGGGATTTTTTCAGTCAAATCCTTTTTTCTAGCATTATCTCAATCTTCTGGATCTCCTCAGGTCTTTCCTTCAAAGTTCGTTTGGAATTCTCAAGTTCCTTTCAAAGTGAAGTCCTTTGTTTGGTTAGTGGCACACAAGAAGGTGAATACTAATGACATGTTACAAGTGAGAAGACCCTACAAAGCCCTTAGTCCTGATATTTGCTTTCTGTGCATGAAGCATGGGGAATCAGCAGATCATCTTTTTCTTCATTGTCCCTTGACGATTGGGTTGTGGCACAGGTTATTTCAGCTAGCTAAGATGGATTGGGTTCCTCCAAGGAGTATATATGACATGATGTTCATCAAATTTAAAGGCTTCGGTAATTCTAAGAGAGGGATTGTATTGTGGCAAGCTGCGAGCATCGCTTTAATGCGGGTTGTGTGGTGGGAAAGAAACGCAAGGATTTTCGAGGATAAAGTTAGGAATTCAGAGTTCCTTTGGGACACTATTGTTTTCCTTGCTTCCCTTTGGGCTTTCTGTTCCAAGGCATTTAAGGGGACTCCCCTTAATGTGATTCAACTAGATTGGATAGCGGCGTGTTCTCCTTAAGGATTGGTCCTTAGTGGGAGTTCGTTTGTTTATGTGTATTTTCCTGTAATTTAGTTGCTTTTGGTGGGAGGATTTCTCATCCTTCTTATTGTACTTCTTTTCGCTATCAATATATCTTTGCGTCGTTTCCAATCAAAAAAAAAATCCTTATTATAGATCAGCCAAAAAGGAGAGGTTGGACTATGATGAATAACTGCTTTTTGTGTAAAGATGAGAAAGACAAACCACTTTTTGCAACATTGCACCAAAACAAGAATTTTGTTACAGCTAGTTTTCTCTTTGTTAAGGTCACGGACGAAAATATTGCTGATATTGGCAATATTTCATGGAAATATTGTGTTTCAATGGAGCCCAACACAATTATCAAGGTAGGATATATCCATTCACGGATTTTATTTTTTTTTTTTTTTTTGTGAATTACCAGCAATGTTTCAAGATTTATCAATTTTGTCCTAATTTATCTGGATTTTTTGGTGATTTTATTGCTACTTTGACCGATCAACGTGGGTCAACACCTACAAAATGCAAATCAAATGCCCAAAATGCAATCAAATGCCCAAAAATGCCTACCAAATGCACAAAAGTGAAATGAGAGGATACAAACCTAGTTTGCTTACCAGGTTCTTAAGTAGTTAACCAACTAGGCACTTTGGTCCAATGACAGGAATGTAAATATAAATATATATTATTCTTTTTAGAATTTCACTTTAATTAAATTAATTTTAATATGTATATATATATATGGGAAAACAAGATAATAAAATAAATTAATTATAATTATTTTATTTTAAAGTTTCATTTAATTAGTTGTTAACAATAAAAAAATACAAATCATGATATCATACATATATCATCATTTATTTGATATCATTAAATACATTTGAAGTAAATGGATCATAATTTTAATATTAAATATGTTTTCAAGTTAGACATATTATTATTAAATGTTTTGATATTATTATCGAATAATATTTAATATAACTTAATAATGAATGTACAATTACAAAATTCATTTTTCTTATTGACGCAAACGATATTATTGTTGAATATGACAAATTTTATCATATATATCAATTTCTTCAACAAAACAATTTCAAAATGTCTATTATCGCTTCTTATATCATTTCTAAGAGTTTTTTTCAATATTTCCATGACATTTGATCAATTTTCATCCCTGTATCAAAATATCCACCACCATTTCCCAATATATCCATAAAATCAAATTATCGATATATCCATCAAAACCAATATTTTTCTCCTTAACTCTTAGTTAAGGTTAGAGTGGATGATGTCAACTTCAATTAAAGGGGTTCTACTAAGTTGGTAAGGACCCTTTGTGGGGAAGAAAAAGAGAAAGCATCGAAAGTTATCACCTTATGTTTTCTGGATTGTTTGGAAGGAGCAAAATAATAGATCTTTTAAGGACATGGAACAAACGAATCAAATGCTAGAACTCTCCTTTATTATGTTTCTTTTTAGAGTTAGTGAGGGTGGGTTTAAAATGAACCAACAATGTCTATGGTAGATTTAGTCGATTGGTTTGGTTCTTTGGAGGGGAAGGATGATTATTGCTTTTTGTATTGTTTTTGCCTTTTGGTGCCCTAGAATTGATTTATGTCTCTGGTACACTCTTTTTTATAAGCGCTGTTTTTTTTTTTTTCTTGCTTGTCAAATTAAGGAAAAAGAAAACAAAAAAAGGGTGGGGGGGGATGAAGAAAGAAAGAGAGAAAAGCACTATGAAGTCTTTAGATTTTGCAAAGGCATTGAAGTAAGACTTCTTCTAAGAACAGAGGTTAATACAAGTTGTGGCTAGGAAGAAATTTCAGATCAAGTTGTCAGACTAATGCATCAGAGGTATTTTGGTAGAACAAACCTCTAAAATAATTCAATGATGTATTTTTTGTAGCCACCTTTTCCTGCAGCAATGCTACTTGCTTCTCACTTTCCCTCACTTTAATGTTAAATCTTCTCTGTTATCCTGGTTTTAGTCAGGTATTATCTAGCCTCATTCTATAAGTTGTAGAACAGCCTTCAGACTTGCATAGTTCCGTTTTTATAAGGTTGACACTCATGATTCCTTAAAAACTCATCCAGTGAACAGCCACGACTTTTTAGTTACAGTATCTGCTAATAGAGGCCGCTAATGATGGATGACATACAAAAAGAAAACTGTTTTCACAATACCCAGTCACACCTGTCAGAGACAGTGAAGTATGGATTTATCTTCACTGGGAGATAGGAGGAAATCAAATTGCCAAAAGTTCAAATAAATATTGTTTAGCATGAAATAAAAAATTAATTAATTAATTAAAACAAAATCCCACTTGAACTACATGATTCAGTGCACATAAACAATGACACTATTATATCAGATTTAATAATTTTATTATCTTCTGATAATCAGAAAAACAATGTTCTTACAGTCTTACTCAATCCCAAATCCATTCAATTTAAAATATATATATATGAGAAAGGAAAACAGTAATACAATAGGTCCCCCATTTGCTCACTGAAGAAAACTAAAAAGACATCAAATAAAAATTTTATTGTATACATTATGCAGTTTCAGTTCGGAAAACATAAATTTATCACAAATAATCCAAATAGTCACATTATGTGTATTCAAAAACACTATTCTGCAGTTGGTTTCTCTGACCTGGATTTTGTTTAGAATTCTTATAGCTTGGGGAATATGAAAATCTTGTTTTTACTGTAAACATGTATTGACAGATTTGCAGTGTACAGAATTTTAATATAATACCAATGGATTCGAGCCAAATATTCTACCTAACACAACCAAAACAATGGAATTGAAAATCAGATTCCATGCAACCTTATTTGCTTTCTTTCACCACAATTTCTTGCCACCTAAACAATCCACAAAAGTCTAAGTCAATACCCCATAGATAACCATACATTTCACCCTCAAAGACCATAATTTAACCATCCCTCAGTTCAGGTTAGTTTTTAAGTTCTCAACACAAAGATAACTCAAATTATATAATTCAAACCATTAGAAATCAAAGTCACTCTCAATATTGAAGATCGTAACTTCTCAAGTGTTATGCTGTTTTGGCCACCCAAGAACGAAAACCTTAACAAAGCCAAATATCACATTAAGCCTAGATAAGAACACCTTTTCTTTTCTCAGGTCCCAAGCATTCAAATCCTTTACTACTTCTCCATTTCATGTATGTTCTTGTCCCCCAAAAGAAACCACAAAAAATCCGAAAATAAAGCCAAGTCTTATCATCCAAATAGCTCAGGCTCACTGACCACAAGAAACTATAATCTACACTCAACCAACCCTAATTCAATCATTTGTCTCAGTTCAGTGGATCTCTTCACCTTCTAAAGGTACAGATTCTAAAATTTCCCTTCTCTCTCCTCAGTTTCCTACATTTAAAAAAAAAAAAAAAAACACCCCAAAACCAAAATTGCACTAATCTCCCCACCCAATATCTATTAAGTCTCCCCATCCAATTCAGCCATTTCCCTCAGTGCAGCCAATATTTTCACCCTATGGAAACATGAACTCCAAATTTCAGTTTCTTTCTCCTCAGCTTTCAACATACAACAAAACACTTTCTCGCTTTTCCCCACATTTTTTCCCATCCAAACAAACCCACAAAAAAAAAAAAAAAAAAAGGAAAACACACATAAAATTCAACAAAACGTACCTCGGCTTCATCAACTGTCTTCCAACAATTGGGCTCCCCACCATCCCACCCCTTGTCCCCATCCTCCTTCTCCCTCGCCCGCCGGCGCCCCGACTCCGGGCCGCCACCCCCCGATCCTTCACCGAGTCCTCGTCCCCGGACGATATGCTCAGCATCTCCACCTCCGAATCGTCCTCATCCTCCACTCCACCCCTCCGACCCTTCTGCGTCGCCGGAGGCCTCTGATTAGGATTAGGGTTAGGGTTCCTCTGCTTGGCCGCCGTTGACGGGTGCGGAGGTGCCTGAACATAATTGACCACAGGCTTCGATGCCCGCCCCGCCTTGTTGTAGTTGACATCCCTCTGCGCCTGCTCCTTCAGCGCCATCTGTAGAAGCTCCTCTTCGTCATCACTGTCGCTGGACATCCTTTTTCCCTCTTTCTTTCCTTTTTCTTTTTCCTTTTTTTTTTCCTTTTTTTTTTCCAGATCTGACGAGTAGTGATGATGGCTATTATGTTGTGTGTGTTTTGAGACAATGCTCGGATGTTGAAGAGGAGGTTCAGGGGAGATATGATGTAATCGCTCGCACCTTTATGTTCTGAATTGTCTACTTCCTTGACTGCCACGTGGAGCTTCGATGGAGCGACAAAGGAGACCGATTCCGTTGTAGGATTTTTTTTATTTTTTGAAATATAGTTATATTCCAATTTCTAATTAACCATTGTACCTAATAATTTTGGGTTGAAAATTCCTCCTCCTAATTCAAAGTAAGGATTAAAATATCAAATTATGAAAATATTGATGGTTATATTTTATGAAAATATCAATCAATTATTAGAAATATCAATTGAAAATTTAAATAAAAAAATAGAAAGAAAATTCATTAAAACTCAAAAAATGGGGTTGTTCTCTCAACAAAATTAGGACAAAGTTGAGTCAAAAGACCCCGATTCAAGATAAATTTGTGAAGAAGTGGGAGATCTAGTTGGGATCTACTCCGGCATTTAGAAATTGGTTAATTGGTACAAATACATGTACTTGATGCCCCACTTAAGAAAGTGACTCAAGTCCTAATAGCCCCACTAAATGGTTATTCAATATAGATTTTATGTCATGGATCAACCAATAAAAAGCATTAATGCCAATGCACTAATTGCGGTACAATAAATGAAGATTTGAAAAAAAAAAACTTAAGGTTATTTGCAAATACCAATGCACCAATTGGGGTACAATGGTGCATTTCACTAATTATTTCAAATACTCATCACATCTAAAGAACAAAAAAAACTTAAAGTTATTGGTATTCATCACAAACCACACAAATATTTAAAAAATTATGAAACAAGTAAAAATTATATTAAAATTAATTTGTTGAAAAACATATATATCATAAATTTATTTACTTAAAATAATAATATACATGAAAATATCAATCAATAAAAAAAAAATAACGAGATGACAATTATAAAATAAAAGATAGAATATTCATCAAAACTCATAGAAATATTGAAAAAAAATCAAAAAAATTATAAAATAATTAATAATAAAATGTATTAAAATTATTTTATCGAAGAAAAGATATATATATATATATAACTAAATCTTTTATTTTAAGTAATAATATCCTAAATTTCTTAAAATAATATTTGTTATTAGTTTTAAAATTTTTAAAATATGTCATTTCACTTTTTGATGCATGGATATGAAAAAATAAAAAAATAAAATAAAATAAAAAATCAGGATTCAATCGAAAATTCAAAGAAATAAGAAGAATATTGGCAATTGAGAAAAATATGTGTGATGTTGGCTAATTTTTGACCGTTTGTTTTTTTTCAGGATGCCTTATAGTGTAAATAATGCATGATAAATTTTATTCATTAAATCCCAAGGACTTAAAAGACATTTCATGTTTGTTTCTCTTATCATGAATCATGATTACCCTTCTAAACACAATCATGATAAGGCTATGGTTGTGGGTTGGTCCAAGAATAAATAGATGAAAGCAAAGTGATGTAAATGAAGGCTGCCAGCTTGGATTAATTGCCATGATTGACTTGCCATTGAAATAAAATTAAAAAATTAAAAAAAAGAAAAGAAAAAAGTGGGCCAATTAATAATATTACAAATAGAATTGCAACTTAGGGCAATCCAACCTATACCTAAGTTTGGTGTTTAGGATTGCAAATGAATAGAAGTGTTCACCATGTTAGGATGATCTTAGATTAAAAAAATATCTATTCGAAAATATTGAGGTTGACATGTGTTAAAGATGAGGACAACTCATCCAAACCCGAACCCTCACATTATTATTTGATCATATATTTATATGATATCTCTTTGATCCTTGGTTTTGATTAAGGTGAAATTTTAACAAAAGGTTCAACACTCATGGTACTTAAATTTGAACGGTTGGACCGTCGATTAGAGTTTTCCTAATAGATTAGTATACCCAAATAGAACACCAAATCTGTGATCTTTCTTTCACTTTCTTTATTATTTGGTGTTTATGTTTGCGAAGATAAGAATTTTTTTCTTGATGATTGTTGTTATTGATGGTCCCTAATTAACATTGAGGTTGATTGTGTACTCTCATTTTGGTTGATAGTGAAACCTCTTTTAGTGGACTATGATCCTTTGGATTTTACTCCTCACATTGAAGAGGTTTTCCATATTAAAAAATTATGGTGCATACGCGATTGATTTTAATTGAGATATTGTGTTGAACTTTCTCCCAACAAAAATGTCATGATGATTCTGTTGGTGTGAGCTGTTAGAAACCAACTTAGGAATGATACAACTGTAGATGTAAATATAGAATCATGCCATACAAGTATGACGTGATCTTTGTCGAGATATTTGTATAGACAAAAATAGGACTGTAATTTTCTTATTTATTTTGTATTCTCTCCATGTAAATAATATACTGAAAAAACCCAGAAAATCTGATATGGTATCAAAGCGAGGAATTCAATCATTGGCTCTCTTTACCGAAAAAACTCTAGTTTTTTCTGTTTGATCTGTGCCCTTCAGCTATGATTGATGCCAACATTATCACCAACTCAGGTGATCCTCCATCACATACCTACTCCATCATCACCACCCAAATGATTGAAGCCTTATCCAAAGTCCAAGTCTTGACTTCAACCACTGAAAACTCAACTGCTCCAATTAGTATCAAGTTGGATGGTTCCAACTACGCCCTTTAGTCCCAGGTTGTCGAGATGTACATTTTCAACAAAGATAAACTGGGTTATATCAACGACGATTGTCCACCACCGCCATAGGCAAATCCATCATTTCAAAAATGACGTACTGATAATTGTCAAAGGATGGTTGATAAACTCTATGGATCCGACACTCATTGGCAATTTCATCCGATTTCCCATAGCAAAATTGGTCTAGGATGCCATTGCTACGACTTATTTTGATGGCAGCGATACTTCTCAAGTCTATGAACTCCGATGACGTGTGACTCGTCTACAACAAGGCAGTGGATCCCTTGAGAAGTTCTACACCAAACTATAAGGACTATGACGGGAAATTGATTTCCATCGTCCGAATCCGATGGAATGCGCCACTAACATCTACCACTACAACAACCTACTCCAGAAGATCGCATTTACACATTCCTTGATGGTCTTGATGATCATCTTGACAACATCTGCAACAATGTGCTTCAGATGCGCCCATTTCCCTCAATCAAGCAAGCTTATGCTCATGTTCGCGGAAAGGCTCTCTGACAAGCAATCATGAGCACTAGCGATCCCGACAATACCTCAGGCATGGTTCTAACTACCAAAGGGCTTAAACTGAGTTCAACCAACATAAACTCTGTTGCAGTCTCTAGCCATGGGAAATCCACTGCAGCCTCTAAGTCACGAACTGTTCTTGATGGAATGAAATGCTCCCATTGTGGTAACCAGCGCCACACATGTGAGAATTGTTTAAAAAAAATGGTTATCCTAATTGATGGTATGAGTTGCAAGCAAAGAAAAAAGACTCAGCTGGTGCAGATGCGAACAAGGGCAAAGTGGCTATAATGTCAGCCGAACCTCACATTTCCTTGATTCCTCAGGTTGAGTCTTCTCAGGATGCAGGACCCGTCTCTAATATAGGTAATTGTGGTTCTAATTTAGTTACCTCATCCTATGATGTTGATCGTGGTGCATGGCTTCTTGACTTCGAAGCCACAAATCACATGACTTTTGCAGCAACTGACTTTACTAAGACATCTTCATCATGTCGCACTAGTGTTGCCAATGCTAATGGGGTTGTCTCCTGTCACAAGGGCCGAATCTGTGTATTTGTCTCCTTCACTCCAATTATCGAATACGTTACTTGTTCCATCGCTCTCACATAAATTACTATTTGTTAGTCAAGTTACAATAAAACTAAAATGTGTTGTCTTAATGTATCCTACATTTTGTATTCTTCAAGATATTCTCACCAAGGAGATAATTGGGCGTGATACTAAAAGGGGGGGGGGGGGGGTCTATACTACATGGAAGGTGTTAGCACAGGTCATGTTCACCAAATATAAAGTGATGTGAAAGAACGGCAAATTTGGCTTTGGCATCGACGTTTGGGGCATCCAAATTTTGGTTATCTGAAACATCTATGACCTAATCTTTTTTCTAATATGGGGTTATCTGACCTTAACTGTAATACATGCATTATAGCTAAAAGTCATTGGACTTCCTATCCACTAAGTATGAATAAAAACACTATTCACTTTGCTTTAGTTCACTCTGATGTGTGGAGTCCTTCCCCTATCTCAATTGGTTCTGGCATTCATTGGTTTGTCATCTTTGTTGACGACTGTACCCGTATGACCTAGCTTTACTTGATAAAACATAAAAATGAAGTATTACATGTGTTTCAATCATTCCATGCGATGATCCAAATCAGTTTTCTTTCAAGCTTCGAGTTCTTCGCTCTAATAATGGTGGAAAAATGTTAATCAACGCTTTCGTACTTATTTCGAACACCATGTACTTGTTCATGAGACATCATGTCCTCAAACTCCTCAGCAAAATGGCATAGCTAAGTGGAAGCACTGCCATATTCTTGAAACTGCACGAGCTTTACTACATGAAATGCATGTGCCACCCCCAATATTGGTCTGATGCGGTGTCCACTACCGCCCATCTACTCAATAGACTACCCTCCAAAGTCCTAAATTTTAAGACTCCGCTCCAAGTTCTAGCATCACACGTCTCTTTACCTACAACCCTAATGCTTCCTCCTAGAGTATTTGGGTGTGTAGCTTATGTACATCTTCACAAAAATCAAAGAACCTAACTGGATCTGTGTGCTCGCTGTTGTCTCTTCCTAGGCTACGTTGTGCACCGAAAGGGCTATCGATGCTATGATCCCTCTACCCGATGCACCTATGTAACTATGGATGTCACCTTCTTGGAGTCTGAATCTTTTTTCCCAGCCCCCATTTCTTCTCTTCAGGGGGAGACACGAGATGAAGAGCAGAAATGGTTGCACTTTGACTGGCCAAATAGTGAAACTATGGTGGATGAAGCACCAAGGTTGATGTCGATTGATCCCACAAGACTAAATGGACCCATAGAGCATAATACAACTTCAGAAAATTATACACCTTCAGCAACTGAACCAAGTTCCCCCTTTCCTTAGTACATGCAAACCCACCTCTTGAGAATATCCCTAAGGTAAGAATTCTTGACACGTCTTCCAATATAAGTGACTTGAATACTTCTATTGGATATACATTGCCTTTCAGGGAAAATCGTGGCAAGCCACCAACTAGATATTCTCTTGATATTGAAAAGCAAAAATCAAAGTATCCAATTTCCAACCATGTGTCTACCAGGAGATTATCCGAAACCCTCAGAGCATTTGTCCATGTACTTTCCTTAAGTCAAATTCTAGCTGGAGTTTAAGAAGCCTTGTTTGACCCGAAATGGACTCAAGCAATAAAAGAGGAAATTGAGGCACCACTAAAGAACAACACATGGACCATACTTCTGTTACTTGAAGAGAAGAAAGTAGTAGGATGCAAATGGGTATTTTCTATCAAACACAGGGAAGATGGTATAGTTGAAATATACAAAGCAAGACTGACGGTAAAAATGCTATACACAAACATGCGGGGTGGACTACTAAGAAACTTTTTCACCAATTGCAAAACTGAGCACTGTAAGGGTATTGTTATCTCTCGCAGCCAATCTTAAGTGGCCATTACATCAATTTGATGTAAAAAATGTTTTTCTACACGGAGATCTTGAAGAAGAAGTGTACATGGAATTTCCTTCGAGATACACGACATCTACTAAAACCAAGGTTGTGTGCAAACTACAAGGAGCACTAAATGGATTGAAACAATCACCTCGAGCATGGTTTGGGCGGTTCAATCTAGCAATGAGGAAATAAGGATTCAAGCAAAGCAACTCAAACCATACACTATTCATAAAGCACAAAGTGGGAAAAGTAACTGTGTTGATAGTCTATGTGGATGACTAATTATCATAGGGAATGATGAAGAAGAAATAACCAGATTACAGAAGGAGTTAGCCACTGAATTTGAGATGAAGAACTTGGGAGGACTCAAGTATTTTATGGGAATTGAAGTTGCTAGGTCCAAACAAGGAATATTTCTTTCCCAAAGGAAGTATGTGTTGCATATATTAACTAAGGTAGGAATGTTGGAGTGTGAACCGGTGGATACTCCAATTGTCCAAAACCATAGACTCGGCGAATACTTAGATCAAGCACCAACGGATAAAGGGAGGTACCAAAGGTTAGTTGGCAAACTCATATACCTCTCACATACTCGTCCAGACATTGCATATGTTGTAAGTGTAGTTAGCCAATTCATGCATAACCCTAGTGAAGACCACATGGATGCGGTAATTAGGATACTAAGATACTTGAAGTCCTCACCTGGGAAAAGACTTTTGTTTTCAAAGAGTGGTCATTTAAGAATTAATGGCTATACAGATGCAGACTGGACTGGAAATATCTCAAACAGAAGATCAACTTCAGGCTATTTTATGTTTGTCGGTGGGAATCTTGTTACATGGAGAAGCAAGAAGCAAAAGGTGGTAACACTTTCTAACGTTGAAGTAGAATTTCGTGGAATGGCAAAAGGGGTGTGTGAACTACTCTGGATCAAGAGACTAATTACTGAACTAGGTTTCATCTCTGCCTCAGAAATGGATCTTTTTTGTGACAACAAAGTTGCTATTGCAATATCTCAAGACCCAGTCCAACATGACAGTACAAAACATGTGGAAGTGGATCGACATTTTATCAAGGAAAACCTAGAAACAAAAATAATTCGATTTCCATTTGTGAAGTCCGAAGACAATTAGCAGACATACTCACAAAGGTGGTATCAAGCAAAGAGTTCCACAACTCACTCAACAAGTTGTGTATCAGAGATTTGTATGCATCAACTTGAGGGAGAGTGTTGGCATGAGCTATTAGAAACCAACTTAAGAAGGATACAACTGAAGACGTAAATATAGAATCATGCCATACAAGTATGGCATGATCTTTGCCGAGATATTTGTTTAGACAAAAATAGGACTGTAATTTTCTTATTTATTTTGTATTCTCTCAATGTAAATAATATATTGAAAAAACCCAGAAAAGTTGATAGATTCAAATATGCGTTGCAATAGGTGATTTTGCATGAAAAAAATTGAGAGACCGTGATGAATAAATCAAATTGATATCATGGAGCAAGATGTTTTAATGCATTTGATTCATGTTTCTATTAGTATAAATTGGTTTAGAGTTGCATTTGGGATTGGAAAGTGGTTATTAACTTGATTATGAAAGGAAAGAGTATGAAAGAGTATTGAAAAGAGCTTAAAAATCAACATTTAGCGATTTCGCACCATCATGCAAAATTTGGCAATGATTATACATATTGAAACAAAGGTATAGGATGGTAGGATTATGAAGATTGCATTTAGCACCAGATGTTGATTTTCACAAATATATGTGAAATGAACAAATGAGTGAAAGTTATGAGGGAGCTGAGGTTAAATTGGAATATTCGAAAGTCCAATGAAATGATGTCAAATGTTTGATCTATAAATAGGGATTGAAATCTTAGGAAAAAGACTTTTGGGAATGTTATTTTTTTTTCTATTTTTGAAGAATTTCTCACATACTTCGTAATTTTCTTTCTTTCTTAATAGAGATTTCCATTTTCTTCATTTTCTCACCAATCATACATATCTTATGAGATCAAATCTCCAAACGCAAGTGACTAAATCTCATTTTTCTTCAAGAAATGAGGATTTAAAGGTGAGATCTACAATGATTTAGGGAAATCAAGCTTGATTTGGCAAGATATTTGGATCTAATTGATTTATTGATATATTAAATTTTGAGAATTTTTCTCTTTAAATAGTCTTGAATGACTATTATAATGTAAACTAGGTAGATTCATTAATTTTTTTAAAAGTTAGATTTAATGACATTGAATAGTTGCATTAAATGATTAATTGGAAGATGATTTAATATAAATTGAATATATGGCTCAAATTTATCATTTAGAATAAATTACCTAATTTGGAGAAAAATTAGATCTAGACTTAAAAATATATCTAATATTAACTTAGATAATAATTTATATTTTTAATCTAACTTGATGAAAAGTGGATATTAACAACTATTCACCATAGAGATTGTTCTTTAAAAAATCCTAACTTTGAAATCCTTTTAATACTAATCTTCTTTTAAAATTTGAAACCTCATATACAAAGTTTGTTAATTTTATGACAGAAATTACTCCAAAGAATGTACATCAAATACAAACTATATTTGAGGAACATGACCCTCAAATAAATAGGATTGCTCATAATTTCAAACAACAAACCAAAACTAGGAATTATTATCCTAGACCAACTTCTCTTGATCTTCAATATGAAGAAAGAAGCCAAATAGTCCAATCAAAGTATGATGAAAATGACATCTATGAATGGAACATAGATGGAGTAAGTGATCATCAAGTCTTGAATATTCTTTAAGAAATGATCATGACCTCTATAGCCTATAAATCTAGAGGAAACTCTAACCACTGGATCTATGTACACCTAATAGCAGGATTCACAGGCCAGCTCAAAGAATGGTGGGACAATGCTCTCATTGAAAAAGAAAAAATCTTTATTCAAACCAGCTTAGATGAAAGTGGACACCAAAATTCGGTTCACACCTTAATTTTCGCTATAACCAAACATTTCCTTGGAGATCCAATTGTTTTCCAAGCCCATACCTCAGAAATTCTTCAAAATATCAGGTGTAGAAAATTGAGTGACTATAGATGATATAAAGAGGTATACTTTGCTAAAGTCCACTCAAGAACTAATGTCAATCAACCCTATTGGAAAGAAAGATTCCTCAATGGGTTACCAAAATCTTTTAGTCAAAGAGTTCAAATGAGGATCAAAGAGATGTACAATGGTATTATCCCTTGTGATTCCTTGACTTATGGTCA
Source organism: Vitis riparia (assembly GCF_004353265.1). Taxonomy (NCBI): domain Eukaryota; kingdom Viridiplantae; phylum Streptophyta; class Magnoliopsida; order Vitales; family Vitaceae; genus Vitis; species Vitis riparia. The sequence continues at coordinate 24,509,250 of NC_048448.1, forward strand.
ACTAGCAAATTTTTTTCAATCAAGAAGCATTAAATCTTTGTTCCTTGATCAAAGTTAATGCTACCCTTAAAAAGGATCTTATAACATCAAAGAAAGAGTTAGGATTATTCTGTGCCCAGTATCCTCTCCCTCCTTCAGCCAAACAAGAAAAATTCTATAGATCTAAGAAGAAAAGATTAAATAAAAAAATATTCAAATTTCAAAGAAGAATCATTTTATAAGAAACCTAAACATAAGAAACATTCAAATAAAAAATATCAAAATTTTCTCTAAAAAATGAAGGTAGATAAAGAAGATATAAAATGTTTCAAATGTGGCAAAAAAGGGCATATAGCTCCAAATTGAAAAATCAAAGAGATAATTGTAGATTTAGACATAGGAAAACGACTCAAAAAACAAATGATTAACTTAATCAAAACAAAATCACAGTCAAACTCGTCTAGTCAAACCTCAGGAGAATCCTCAAGTGACAACCAACTTCTTCTAATCGAAGAAAGCTCTTCCAACGAGTCAAATGAGTCTTCATAATCATCTTGTGATTGTATAGAAAATTGTCTGTGTCATGTCAAACAAGTTAATGTAATAACTAGTGATCAAAATTTTCTACTAGAACTAATTGAGAAAATTCTTGACCAAAATCGTTAAAAAGTATTTAGAAATCTGATAACAAAGTAATGAAAGAAGCCTAGAAAATACAAACCAATATAGCTTAAAAACAGTGTTAGATAAGTTTTCTAAGCAACCCAAGCCTATTGGAATTCAAGATCTTCAAAATGAGATAAGCCAAATAAAATTTCAAATCAACAATATGTTAATTCAAAATCAAGACTTAGAAACAAGACTAAAAGCCTTAGAACAAGGGAAAATTCAAACTTTGGAAAATTCAGAAGATAAACAATTAGAAGAAGGAAAATCTTCTCAATTGTTTTTAAATACTATAACAAGAATGATAACTCAAAAATGGCACATCAAAGTAAAACTTTTTATTAACTCGTGGCATTAGTTTATTCTGGTGCTGATATAAATAGTCTATAGGAAGGATTAATCCCTACTGTATACTTTGAAAAAACTTTTCAAGGTGCGGTTAGTGCAAACACTTAACCTTTACAAATAGATTACAAAATTTCAAATGTAAATATGTGTTTCAAGACTTCTCTTTTACTTGTCAAAGACATTAATAAAGAGATAATCTTAGGAACACTCTTCCTTACTCTGCTCTATCCTTTTAGAGTAGATGAAAATGACTTAAAAAAGATTATATAAGCCAAGATATTTGTTTCAAATTTATTACTTTCTTAAAAACGAAAGAATTAAATATTCTTGAAAATAATGAAGTAAATTTAATTCAAAAGAAAAAACAACATATTAAATTTATAAGTAAAGAAATACATTACAAAAGAATAGAAGAAAATCTTTTACAAAAAGATATTCAAACAAGAATTGAGAAAATTAAAAATCAAATTGAAACAGATTTATGTTTTTCTATTCCCAATGCTTGTTGGAATAGAAAGCAACATAAAGTCTCCTTGCCCTATGTTGATGGATTTGATGAAAGTCAAATTCCCACTAAGGCAAGACCAATTCAAATGAATGCTCAATTGCTTGAGTATTGTAAAGAAGAAATAAAAGATTTATTAGATAAAAATCTTATTAGAAAGAGTCAATCTCCTTGGAGTTGTGCAACTTTCTATGTTCAAAAACCCTTGAAAATTGAAAGAGGTGCTTCGAGAATTGTCTGCTGACTCATAACACTAAAAAAGTCAATTAGTCTTGATTAAAGCCTTAAGCAATCCTAATATCAACTACAACCAACATAATAAACAAATAAAGAGTTCATATTAGGAGTAATAAATTATTTGACTAAAGGATTCACTAGAAAAATAACATGAAACGAAGAAATATCTAAGACCTAACTTGAGGAGATAACCTCATCCATCCATTTTCCTTACAAGATTTTCACTGTGTCATTTCCTTTACCACTTATATCATATACACTAAAACCTTGGTAGCAAACATATCAATAGTCATGCAACATAGTCACTTATGATTTTGAATGAAAACTCCTATCTAAGTGAATCATCATTAAGGTTTACTTAGGGATGTTCATGTTGAAATACCAAATCACAAGGGTTTATGCTCTCTAAATCTTGTGACTACTAGATCTAAATATATTAAAAACAAAATAACTTAGATTTCAGTGCTAAAAATTGTTTATTTGGATCTAGATGTTTCTAGATCCTAATCTAGTTTATATAGGGATCTTAATAACGTTGTGATCTTCCACTAGATGTCTCCTTCTTAGTTCCGTGACATTCAAGTATAATGGATACACACCTTGAGAGGAGAAGGAAAGAGTGACTAGAATTTTGGAAGACTACTAGTCTAAAAGGTTCAAAGTCTTAACCCTAAAAACCAAAGGGGTTCATATAGACTCTTTTATGCACTTAAGTGACTTTGACCTAACTTGGGTTTGAGTCATTTAACCTAGCTCATTAGGTTCTAATTAATTAATTAGCTTTAATAAGTTCCACTTAATTAATTAATCCAATCCAGAAAAGCACAATAATTAATCATAAATTCTAGTACAACCCTACGTTTTTACCAAAATTCATTTATGCACATAAATGATTAATTCTCAATAAATCATCAAAACTTTGTGCCAATAGAGAATACGGGTTCAAGTAGATACCATGAGGACCTATGGGAAAATATTAGCTCCCTTATGATTTAATACTCCACTAAAGAAAGTCAATTGCACTATAGTATCATATGATATTACATTGAGATGGACATCAATTAAATTCAATCTAATCAATTCTTCGAGTCTATTACTTACTAATCATTATACTTAAACTCCTTATGAATTGATGTTCATAATCTAATAAGGTAGAAATTATCAACCTCTTAAAATTACCTTTACCTCATTGAGTCTTAAATCCTCTAATTTTGTGATCGACTGACATATTCTAGTCTACTAAGGACATATCAAATCTCACTTAAGGAATTACTACAACACCGCATATTTCATAATCACAAATCCTTAGGATAACCCAAGAGAACATCTCAATCTCATAAGATATCATGGAGTCTATATTGAGAATACTTATTACCACCTACCTAAGTCAATAATGACCTAATTCACAAGGAATATATAACCTCCTTAGGATCTCACTTATAGATCAAAACCACTAAAGACCTCAACAACGATTCAATATTTTTTCAAGGTTGAGTGTTCATATAACATAGTGGCTTGGTGAAAGCATGACCACCCGATAGTCAATGTCATAATTTACCCTAGATCTTATTTGATGTGTAACCATACAAACTAATGCACTTATCATGAGAAATTCATCTTGATGACCAAGACCAACCATCTTGTTAATTAGGAAGTAGTACATTACAACTTTAGATAGATTGTCTAAGTCAATGAATCAATTGTGAACAACTCATTAACTTACAATAAACCCATAACTTGGATCTTTTGTACAACTTCTAATACACCTAAATCATGTACAATGCAAGTAATGTAGGTATTAATGCTTATATAAATATTAATACAAACATAAATAAAACAATGGAAATTGAGATCTTATTTGTTATATTATGTCGTGTTTTAAGGGTTTTATCCTAATAATTGGTACTTAACAACCTTGTTATGCAAATAAAAAACATAACACAAATAAAGAAAAAATCTCTTTAATTAGAAATTGCAAGATTAAGGCTAAAACTTTTTGCTTTACAACTTTTGTGTTTAGCTTATGAATTTCATCAAAGAATTCACTTTCTTTTTCCCGTAAGGAACTAAACACACAAAACACACACACACTTTGATCATATTGGCATCAATTTTTTCATAAGCCACAAAGTTACAAAATCATACCTCCACTGATCTTGTAGATTGTCTTTCTATGCCATGCCATTGGAACCATCACAAAACTAAGATATGAGTGATTATAAAAATTATATTTTCTTTTTATAACTACTAATATAAATGTCTTTATTTTTCATCTCAACATTGAGCTGCTGAAGTTTCTCCTAAATTTTTTCTCCTCAAACAGACAAAAATAGGATAATCATTGTCTAAAAGTAAAATCAATAAAGTAATATGACATGTTTAGAAGGAAAAAAAAAAGAAAAAAAAAACCTAACTACTAATAGACAAAAGATATAAGAAATTTGTGCACATGGAAACTCGATTAAGAATAAAAATTGAGAAGCAAGTACAGAGAAATAAATTGGAGAATTCCAATCACTAAACATCTTCATGTGAACAAGAACTAGACATAAATGCAAATTCTAAAGGAGTAAGGATGGGCTTAAGGAAGAGAATGCTAGTTGACCTCAACAACATTTGACAACATGAAATAGCTAGAATGCAACAAAGTGTTTAGGGAAATTGTGTTGTTTCAAGCCCCACACCAACTTGCAAAATGACACCAACTTTTTAACCACTTTGGTTCAATCAATAACTCTACTTATTAAAGACATTAATGTAGGTGATTGGAAATGACATGTTCACCAAGAAATATTAAATAAATCTATACAATAGAAATGTATACACATGTCTAACTATAAATAGTTAGGATTAAGACTCCACTAGATGAGCTATTGAGCATTTATCTAAATTACCCCTTTTTTTAAAAATAATATCTTTTTATTACCACATGAAGTTTTTATCCCACTTCACTTGTATGGATTATGTTTAATTGTAATTATTTTAAATTATAAATTGATGAGAAAAATGATAAATTTATCGGTTATATTTGATTATTGGAAAGTACTAAGAAAAGAAAAAAAAAATGTTAAGGAAAATAGTTTTCTCATGTTTGGTTTCACCATAAATTTTTTAAAGAAAATTAAATATGATTACAATTAGTTAGAGATTTATACATTTTAAAATTATTTAATCTTTATATAATAGGGAAAATTAAGTTAAATGAGTTTAAAGAAATATATAAAAATAATTTATTAATTTTGAATCTATTTTTTATTTTTTTCATATTTTTTTTTCCACTTTTTCTCTTTTTTTTCTTTCTTGGACATTTTCTCTCAAATTTTATGAGAACCAAACATAGCCATCATGTAAAAGGTGCAATTTGATTTGAAAGTACTTCCCCAATTGATGAGATTACATTTGAACATAAGAAGAATAAATAGAAGTGAGAAATGTAAGTGAGCTTAAGCATCAACCACACAAATGGCTCTCATTTCAACTCTCATTTAAATATAAAATCTCTACATTCTTAAAGGAGAGTGTAATTGGGATGGAGGACTTAAATGTCTTAGATCCTTAACACCCCCTTAAAAAAAAAAGCGTATTGCATCTAGGCATTAATCACTTGGACAGCACAAGATTACATTTAAATAACATTATGATTTTTTTTTTATATGGAAAATCAACAAGAACCATTGCCTAAGATGAAAATATCGGTTTTGATGGATATATCAATAATTTGATTTTATGGATATATTAGGATATATCGGAAAATATTAATGGATGTTTTGACATAATATCAGTGAGGCGAAAATTAATCAAAATTTATAAAAATATTGAAAAAAAACTCTAAAAAATGATAAAATGAGAAATGATATACATATTCAAGTTTTTTTTTTTTTTTTAAAAAAAGAACAACATTTATAACACTACCCAAACAAGTCTCACTCATAGGTATCTGAGCAAATTCTTCATGTTGTTTTTATAGAGCTTCCTCCTTATATCATCAAACCATCACCGGTTCATACAAGACCAACATTATATACCCCTCCCTCGGAGATATCATTGTAGATATTCTGTCGCACACCCCCATCCCCCAACCGATATTTCAGGGAAATATCTCGATTTTTGCATCCTTGCCATTACCTTGAGCATTTATAAAATTGAGAAAATCAAAGTGTTGCATTTGTGTAATATACACCAGAACAATCATTACAGATGAAATTGAGATTCTAGATTCTTAGAACATATCATTGGGAATAGTTACTTGAAACATATTTGGAGAATGAACTCGTCCAAGATCATTTATTTCCTTTTGAAGTCATTTATCATATGCCACTTTGCTAGAAAATTGAGTAGCTTGACCTTGTTTTTGATAAAGAATATCAAGTTGCTTTTCCTGTTCTATTATTTTATTTGTCACACAAAAAATTGAGTGGTCCTTAATGTTCCTTCTTATGACTACAAATATAGATTATTGTCTCTTTCTTCTGAACATTGAATTGTTAAGTGGGATCCTATAGTTTTTTTCTCCTAAAACATACAAATAGGACAATTATTATCCAAATTAAAATCCATAGACTGATATGATATATATTGGAATAAGACTTGCCTACTCTTGGATAAAAGATATAGGAAAAATTTATGTATAAAAGTTTGGTTGAAGAACAAAACTTCTGAAAGATTTAGAGTATGTTTGGTAACTTTTTTTTAGAACAGTTTTCTGTTTTCTAGAATGAAAAAAATTGGAAAGCATATTTGGCAACCAGAATTTGTTTTTTGTTTTTTATTCTCAAAAATAACAAATAAGGTGTTTTCGGAGAACATATTTTAGTTGTTTTCAGTTGTTTTTTGAGAGATGTTTTAAAAAATAATTATATAAACATATATAATGATTAAAAATAAAGTTATAAACATAAAAATTATTTTTAAAATAGTTTTAAAAAAAAATAGGTTAAAAACATTTTAGGTTTCTAAACAAACTTTTATTTTATAAAATATTAGAAAATAATTTTTAAAAACTGTTCTTAAAAATTAATTTTCCGAACTATTTTTAAAAACAGTTAGCAAATAGGAATTTAATTGCTCCTAAACTAAATATAAAACAAACATATTCACAAGGAAGCTCAATTAGAGAATAAAAATTAAGGGGTAAGTAGATGGAAAAATAAATCAAAGACACATGATGTAGACTTGTGATTGTCTCCAACAATACCAAGCAATCTACTAAAGACATAAAGGAGACCTAAAAGGCAGAAAATACCCTACAGGCCAACCATGCAATAGTTTGGGCACAAAATAACTGCACGCACAAGGACGTCATGTCTAAATCCTATCTTAGTGAGCCATGACATTATGCCCTTGGCCTATCATCTGCACGCACAAGACATTGCGCCCTTGTGCTACCATCAAGGAGGGATGATTTCACCAATCCTTCGTGTCAATGTAGCCAAGAGTTGCATGTCACCATATGTTGTTAAGCCCATGTGTAGGCAAGGCTTACTCGAGTGCCTTGCCTATGTTTGAGACTTCGCATCATGTCCCCTAATCCTCCCCTCCGCAAGAGCATTTTAAGTCATTTCTAAAGTGCTTAGAGGACACATCTTAAGAAGGAATAATGATTTTTCATTAATTTACCAACATGTTAAAATTTAACTTTTCGACCTAAATTATCCACCTTTTCCAAAGAAAGAAAAAAGTTTCCTTTTCATCATCACAGAAAATAGGATCAAAATAAAAGTAGTATTCAGCTTACCCTCCCTATTGATGCAGGAATGACCCTTCAAGTGGCTCTGTCTAGGTGGAATGCTTCAACTTTTCGACTCAACCTCCATAAACCAATTTATGAGATTCTTGAAATGAGATTAATAACAATAGCTTCATGCTCACCTCCTAAGCCTTCCACTATATTCATCATATGAAATGTCGTAATTGATGGCAATAAGAGTGTCTTTTATACCTTTCATTTTTAACATGGATCCTTTCTACAATGTATTGTGGTGGTCGATTTTTGATCCAAGAAGATATCCTTCTGATCATGACTGCAAGCAAAACCAGAGTTATCTGAAAGCTATAATTGTTTCTATCAAACTTCATTGTAAGAAGATTGATTGATTGATATGAGAAATGAATCTCTCAAAGGGATTTGTAATAGCGAAGCTAGATGTCATTGATGTAAGTCTTGATGGCTTTAGTTCCAAGTTTGAATATTAGAATGAGAGAACAAAACTAAAGAAAGATGAGAGTGATTGTTATGCCTCTTTTAGTAGTCGGAGAGCTACTGCTTTTCTTGATTAGGGGAGTTCATACATTCAGAACAGAGTTTTGCTGACTCAACTAAGTCCTTTTTTTTTTTTTTGATAAGTCTGACTCAGCTAACTCCCTAACAATTATGACAAATACCAGCTCGCAGCATCTCTCTTCCGCATGCCGCATCTGCCCCCACTGTTTCAATCATCTCATCAAGGAGGCATCTTACATCAATTTGAACTGAAGCACCCTATTCTCTGTGGGGACTCATCTACATTTTGGAGATGCCTGCATTCGTTCTTTCCTTGGACATTCTCTATTGCAACAGGGCCTAAATAAAGTAGGAATTATGCCCTGTTCAGTTTCAAGTGCTCATGCATGTGGATAGATGCTTCCATTTTTAAGAAAGAAGCTGATTTCACTGTTATTCAAGGTGAACACAATGGATGTTTTTTCATCAAGAAATTGTATCTTATTACAAAGGAGCTTTAGGAGAAGTATACTATCTTATGAATAGATGAAATCAGAAATCGGGTATAGCACCTGAACAGCAGTTAAGGAGATAAGGATAGTACAAGAGAAATGAGATTTATGAACCTATCCTTACTTCGCTTCAGCAGCATAGAGTGCTTTAATTTCTTCAACATCATCGTAGCTGCCAAGGAATATTGGAGACCGTTCGTGTATATTCTTTGGAACTAAGTCAAGTGCCTACAAATATGTATAATTATTACCAATCAGTTCATGATTTACAAGGGATGAAAACATTTTAGACCAAAGCCTCAGAGCAGTGCTTCTGAGTTCAGAGATGTGAATTTTTCATTATTGTTTTAATTGTCATGACACTGGCTGAGAGATCACTCCCTTAATGCAGTAAGTCAGCAACAGTTCTTAGGCATCTAACTCCTCTTCCCAGGCTAAGTTGGTTTGGGTATATTGCTTGTCATATATAAATTTGCTTGGAGATTTGCCTTAAGAAGGAAATTTTTCATAAAGAGAGTCTATAGAATGGGTTCTCATAGATACAAAATCACTGTGAAAGTGTAAAAATAGTTTTATGACTTTGTGAATGAAAAAAGAAGGTTTTTGAATTCTGAAGTTGGAATTAACAGATGACTAGAACTAGTGATTTATATTTTGGTTGATAAGCAGAAAGTTAATCGAGTCGATACCCGTTGCTTTCCAGTAAAAGCTTGACCTCCTGCTTGTTCCATCAAGAATGACATTGGAAAGACTTCATAGAGAACACTGTTCCATACAAGTTAAACCAAATTCAGTCACAAAAATTAATTGTTGTTGTAAATCTGCATTTGTAAATTTGTTTTGAGAAGTTGAGGGAGAGAGAGGAAGGTGAAACATCAGTACTTACCGCAATTTTCCGTTGGGGCTCTTCTTATCAGCAGGGTACAAAAAGATACCACCATAAAGTAATGTGCGGTGGACATCAGCTACCATGCTGTAAATCATTCTTGTATTATTAGAAATTAAAAAAATCCTTCTTGGAAGAAAGGAACCACATCACATTCAACAGATATAAATCATGCTCAACAAAGAGCAAAATGAAACCAAATTAAAAGTAAAAATGCAGTCAATAATTAATGAGAAACCAGTATGTTATTAAAATTCAGACAGTAAGTAACGACAAGCAAATAACTTTCACTACTGCTCCAGGTGAATATTCACAGAAATATTTGCTGAATCAAGGGATTACTATTTGGAATACCAAAAATTAATGGGTTTAGGTTGAGTACTTAACCAAGCAAGTGGACTAAGATAACTAAAATTTAATTCAATTATAAGCAGGTTAGGTTCAGATTAAGCTACCACACCCCCAAGCCATAGAACATAGTTTTAATTATTCCAAACTTGTTTAATTTTTAAATATGTTAGGCAATATAATTTAGTATTTGCAATTGCTCTTGTAGAAAGGGTTGGCAGCATAGTTTATCGTTACATCTAACAGGAAGAATTAAAGATTTGCCCCTAGGCTCAGTTTTTTGTTCAGATATCAAAACATGCATGTCGCACAAATAATTTTGAATATAGAGCATGTGAATAAACCATAAAAACCTATCGGCCACCAATGAAAGCTGCAGAGGACATTTCTGCATCACATCTTACATAATGGCCCCAATGTACTGAAATTATAGAAACCTTCATTTCATCCCACCATGGTAGATATTTTTTGTTGTCATAACTGTGGTAGCTAGTGAGGAAATAAATCATTCAAATACCCATACATATTGTAGGGTAGATTGAGAATTCATGATACCTTCCAATATATCGTAGAGATTTTGGTGATGAACCATCTTTGGGGAACTTGCATTGTTCCACATACCTTAAGTTAAAAAAAAAAGTCAGGGAATTGCACAACGGAACTAATAGCATGATAAAGATTACTAGTTAAACATACTTGGCTGTTGGAGCATCCCAATTCTTTGTGTTTCCTTCATTTACTGAGTAAATTTTTCCTTTCTTTGGAATCTGTGCAGGAAGGCAGCACAAGCTCCAAAGTAAACTAGAGATATCATGTACAAAGGTGAAATTTAAACCAACAAAGGTGCTTGTTAGGCCAATACTCAACTACAGAAGATTTGTTGAAAAACCCATCTTTGCAGCCCTTCATTAGGACTATATTTAAAGGAAACAGTATTTAAATTGGAAAAAAAAATAAAAAATTCAAAGCAGGGCTTCCCACATATCCTCCTTAAGGTGTCAGCAAGTAGGGAAAATATTAGAGGAAAACAGCATGTTAATGTGATTGTTCTGGCAGTCAAATGATAAATCTTACCTTAATGTTTGGGTGAGTAAGTATGAACTCCCCAAGTGATGGATCAAGGGTAAATCCATTAACACCAGTTCCAGTGCTTAACACAAGCTGCAAATAAGTGTAATGCAAAATTAAGGCAACACCTAGAATAAGTGCAGTACCAAATTAATACAACACCAGAGAAAAAGATGGAAGTCTAGACTGCAGAATGAAGAAGCTCATCAACCAGTGTCTCATCAAAATAAAAAGACTCAAATTACAAACAGCTGTTTACTCATCCTATCCCGACATTCTGAAATAAGCTGCCGCATTAATTTATGGAAAAAATTTGTATGAACACACAAGAAAGGAGATCCTTTGTACCGTGCAAGAGCTTCCATACATGCAATAACCAGCTGCCAACATATTCTTTCCAGGTTGCAACACATTATCAAGAGTTGGCTCACCACCATCTTTCACCATATAAATCCCAAAGATCTATATAAAAGAGAAGACATCCAATTGACCACTGCAATGTCAGGATAGTTTTGAAAGAAAATTATTTTCAACATCTGCTAGTGCAAGAGTATGTTGAAGCACTCATATAGCCATAGCATGTGTTGGGATAAGAAACCATACAGTTCCAATGGAAACACCACAGTCAATGTTAGAGGATCCATCCAAGGGATCGAAAACAACACAATACCTGCAATATTACAAAAAAAAAAAAAAAATCAGAATAAAGCATATTAACACAAGTTTACATTAATATTTTAAAACAGAGATGCTACAATAACTATTAGACAACACAAGGCACCATTGGCCACCTTCCACGCTTAGATGGCTCCACAATTGTTGCTTCTTCATCCTCTTCAGATACAAGGATGCACTGGTAGAAGATTCAAACTCTTAGGAATGGAATAGTGTGTTTCCAGTTAAAACATTCAAGAAATTATCTAATGACTTACTGTTCGGCCACTGCTTACTAAAGCCTTGATAAAAACTTCATTCGAAAGCACATCCAGTTTCTTTTGCTCTTCACCCTTAAATAAAAAACAGATAGATGATATCATTATAAAATCATAAAGGAACAGCTCATGTGATGTGAATATACATAGGATTAATTGAACTAAAGGGATGACAAGATCCCAAATTTGTAAAACTAAGCTATCCCATTTTTTAACTTGGAGAGTAACCCATTTTTGACATAAATGCCCCACAACATTGTGATTAGAAAGGATTAATTGATTAAAAGGGACAAAAAGATCTCAAATTTGTAAAACAACCTCTCCCATTTTTGAACTTGAAGAGTAATCCATTTTTTATAAAAATATCTTTCGACATTTTGATTATTTACATATGTGTTTTAAAAGAAAGGGAAATTTACAAATTAAAACAATGAATTGAAATTTCAGGAGAACTTGCCTGAACATTGGTCTCTCCAGCAAGTCCAATCAGTTTGGCAAGACCCGCCTGCAATGTGAAATTTCTCAGACAACAATAACCCAAAGGACAGAAAAAGTTTAAAACAGTAATATTCTTCCCTCCAAATATTACAAGGACTCAAAAAGCACAGCAACAGGTCTTTTCTCCTTTGAGAATTCATTTCCATAAAAAGAATTTCCGCAAATTTAATTTACTATTTGACATGAACAAGCCATTATGCATATAGAAAAGATTAGCTGACAATCTCACTTCTACCCACTAATAAAATCAAAATATTCTTGAACTAACAGCTTGCTTGGTTGCCGAGGAACCAGCAGAAAAGGAAGGAATAAAACATAAAAAAGAACATTAGCCTTGATCTCCCTTTGAATGTCTGAAAAGATGAGAAAAGCTTCATAATAATAATAATAATAATAATAATAATAATAATATATAAATAACAGTAGAGAGAATATTATCTTGTTGTTGAGTTAGAAAACAGATAGAAAGAGGAAAGAAAGCCAGGACAAGAATTGTGGAAAATCTTATTTATATTCAGCTGTCTTGCTTCCTTTTCCTTTTTCTTTCTTTCCCTTTGTCCTTTTCCCCGCGGTTTCCAATATCCAAACGGGGCCCTATGCCTCATTTCCTTTTCCTTTTTCTTCCCTAACCTCCATCTTGTTCTTCCTTGGAATTCTCTATTCCTTTTCCATGAATCCCCAAACAAAATAGTGATCCAACCAGTCAAGTCTAGCACAATAATTTGGTAGCCTCAATCCCGGTAAATCAAACAGCAGAAAACCTCAATTTCAAATTGATCTCACGGATCGCATTGACCCACCACCTCCTTGACTTCAAAAATCAAACTTACAGACATGAAAACAAAATCATTTCCTCATAAAAAAAGAAGAAGAAGAAGAAAACGAAAGCAATCGAGAGAGACCTTATTAACGGCAGTGCAGACGAACTTGCAGCCGAGCACAATGTGACTGAGCAAGATGGTGAAGTCACCGCGTGACTCGGGATGCCTGGACTGCTCGTTCAGCACATAACGCGTTATGGTCATCAAATCGGTGCGGTGAGAATCAGCCTCGTGATCCATCGTCCCGAATTCCCCAGGCAAAGACAGCGGTTAGGGTTTTGAAAAAGGAAGCAAGCAGCGCTCCAGAGTATCAGTTTGCCCTCCCCTCGAGGACGGAAAACGTATTATAACGAGAAAGGAAAGGGATTGTATAAATGTGGCAGGGGATGAGAGATGAGGTTATCAGATAGAAATAGAAGTTTCGGACGACACGTGGTGGCTCGGCCGCTGAAGGCGCTTCGAGTGGTGCTGAGCAGGGATAACGCGTTGCGTCGTCTTCCTCCTCCTTATTCGGCTGTTACGAGATTTTGTCCACGATTGCAGTTATGAGCTTTGGCTGCTGCTCGAATACGACGGTCCCTGGTGGACTCCGAGGAAATTTTCTTGGGGCCCGTGCCTCAACTGACTATCACATTTGCCTTTTTGACCTGATTTCCCTTTTTTACCCTTTTTTTTTTGCCTTTTAAAAAAAAATTAAAATGAAAGCATCGTAGTAGAACGCGTTGTTCCAAAGCGATTCCAAGACAACTTGTTAGCTTTTTTTTTTAAAAAAAATATATATATATAAACATTTTGAAAAAATTAATGTGGGTGAATTATTTTCATATCGATTACTGTCGGCGCTGCCCCACTTTCTCTTTTCTTAATCTTAATCTTCTTCGAGATAAGGGTTCCACCTAGACGCGCACCTCCAACGCGATCAACTAAGTGGCGGAGTCGTCGACGACACGTATTTTATTATCTTTTCCTTGATTTTAATTTTATTAAATAGTATAAATATAACTTTTAATAGTTATTATGAATTATCATTGGAATATATTTATATTTTAATAATTATATATTTTCTTAAAAATGAGTATGGATAGATTTAGATATTCAATTTTTTCCCAAACGTTCCACGCGCCATTTTGGGAGAGTTGACTTTATTTAGTTCATACAAAATATTAAATAATAAAAATTAAAAAATGATTTTTTATATTTAATTCATTAAAAAATATATTAAAAAACTTACCTATATTTAAAATCCATTTGATAATGAACCTAAAAACACTTTTAATATTTTCAAATTTTTATCATTTAAGTGTTAAAAATACTAAAAATATTTTTTAAAGTCACTATCAAACACGCTCTTGTACTTCTTGTAAAAATTAAGGTTGGTTCATGTGTAAGGCACATGGAGGGGATTGGTAATAAAGTTGATATTATATAAAAAATTTAATTATTTAATAAAAATGATAAAAAATTAATTTATTAAAAAATAAAAAATTTAAACATTTAAGTATTTTTAGGCATTTGTGCTTAAAAGGGTATTATAGGATCATGATAATTCTATATATATATATATATTCTATAATAAAAAAGATCTAGATATCAAACTAAAAGTAATTAATTATTTTTTATTATTTAACAAATAAATATACATTATTATTTTTCGAGTTAGTGAGTATGACTTTAAATTTCCTAAAATTTTAAGATTAATAATAAACAAACTGTGGACCCCGTATTTCGGCTCATGCGCTTCCACTTGATGGCGAGCTCGATTTTTAATTTGAAAAGTTTATTTGTTGATTAAAAATGACTTGGAGTCGCCACTTATTTTTGTTTTATTTTTAAAAGGGTAAACAAAATAAGAAAGAAAAACCCTAAGTGCGACTCCTGGTTTTGGAAGAGGCGGTCTACGAAAAACCGGATCGGGCTTGGGGGTCAGGTTACTTATCGGGAAGGTACGGTGAAAACCATAGCACCCCTCTAAGTCCCTAAAGTCGGGTCTCTACTGATAAAATGAAGTTGATGTGGCAATTGATGAGTAAATCAATGAATATCTTGAATGATCACGCATATATGAGAATCAGAACATGTATAGTAAATTATCAGAATGAGAATGTATGCATACCTGGGCCACGAGCCACAATGCGCTATCAAGAAACGGAGTTAGCACACAATTAATGAATACGGAATATAGCTCATACATATCAAAGTGTAAAATGAAGATCAGACAAAATACATTAAGTACAACATTTGATAATCAAAAGGGATTCAAACATCGGGCCCTCACCAAAACCCAATTTATTGTTCATGAATTAGTCTTATAAATTTCGTGTTTTATAATTATGAAGGAATCATTATTGCTTATGTAAAATCAAGAAGACCAGAAGATTATTTAGGAACTGAAATGAGATTAAAACTATTCGAGTGAAAACTGGATTATTGGAGTTTATTTGAAAATTGAAGTATTTGGGATTAAATTCAAAAGATTAGAGCTTCGGATATTAAAATGAAATTTGTCAAGGAGGATGAGAAATGAACTTTAGGAAATTGATCTACTAGAATATGGGTTTTGAAAGTTGAATTTGTAATAATAATAATAATAAGGAATGAACTTTAGGAAATTAAATTGCGATGATATAGATTTTTAATAATAACAATAATAATAATGATAATAATAATATTAGGAAATTGAACTGAGAGAGAGTATAGATTTTTAATAATAATACTAATAATAATGATAATAATAATAATAATAATAATATGATCATAATAATATGGATAAACAAAAGGGATTAAAAGAGCTTTGGAATTAGAAGGGCTTAAGGTGAGAAGGACTTTGGAAATGTGCTTGGGACATTAGAAACTAATTGGGCTTTGGAATTAGAAGGGCATAGGGTAAGAAGGCCTTTGGAAATGGGCTTGAGACATTAGAAACGAATTGGGCTTTGGGATTAGAAGGGCCTAGGGTAATAATAATAATAATAATAATAATAATAATAATAATAATACTAATAATAACAAGATTTTGAGAGTTGAATTAATAATAATAATAAGAATGATATTTTAAAAGTTGAATTAATAATAATAATAATAATAACAATAAGATTTTTGAAATAATAATAATAATAATAAGGTTTTAAAAGTTGAATTAATAATAATATAATAATAATAATAATAATAATACTTTAAAAGTTGAATTAATAATAATAATAATAATCATAATATTTTAAAAGTTGAATTAATAATAATAATGATAATAATAATATTTTAAATAGGGTAAGAAGGCCTTTGGAAATGGGCTTGAGACATTAGAAACGAATTGGGCTTTGGGATTAGAAGGCCTAGGGTAATAATAATAATAATAATAATAATAATAATAATAATAATAATAATAATAACAAGATTTTGAGAGTTGAATTAATAACAATAATAAGAATGATATTTTAAAAGTTGAATTAATAATAATAATAATAATAATAATAATAATCATAATATTCTAAAAGTTGAATTAATAATAATAATAATAATAATAATAATAATAATATTTTAAAAGTTGAATTAATAATAATAATAATAATAATCATAATAATAATAATAACAATAAGATTTTTGAAATAATAATAATAGTAATAAGGTTTTGAAAGTTGAATTAATAATAATAATAAGAATGATATTTTAAAAGTTGAATTAATAATAATAAGAATATTTTAAAAGTTGAATTAATAATAATAATAATAATAATAATAATAATATTTTAAAAGTTGAATTAATAATAATAATAATAATAATAATATTTTAAAAGTTGAATTAATAATAATAATAATAATAATAATCATAATAATAATAATAACAATAAGATTTTTGAAATAATAATAATAGTAATAAGGTTTTGAAAGTTGAATTAATAATAATAATAATAATAATAATAATAATAATAATATTTTAAAAGTTGAATTAATAATAATAATAAAAATAATAATATTTTAAAAGTTGAATTAATAATAATAATAATAATAATAATAATAACAATAAGATTTTTGAAATAATAATAATAGTAATAAGGTTTTGAAAGTTGAATTAATAATAATAATAAGAATGATATTTTAAAAGTTGAATTAATAATAATAATAATAATAATAATTTTATTAATAATAAGTGTTGCATACAATATACTTATGCCCTTTTTTTTATTGACTTTTCTAACACTTTGAGAGTATCAATGTGTAATGGATAGATTGTGAAAAAAATTAGTATATATTTTTTTATAAAATGATTGATATTAATGATAGGTTTAACGTCCACAATACTATCAGCTACTATAATGTCAGACATATTAAAGACAATATATATGAAGTAGAAACAAACGAAAACTATTGTGCCGCTTTTTATGTACAAAATGCTGCTGAGATAGAAAGAGGAGCACCAAGATTAGTCATTAATTATAAACCTTTAAATAAAGTATTACAATGGATAAGATACCCTATTCCTAATAAGCAAGATTTACTCAAAAGACTACATAGTTCTGTAATATATTCAAAATTTGATATGAAATCTGGATTTTGACAAGTTCAAATTAAAGATGAAGATAGTACAAAACTGCTTTTACTGTCCCTTTTGGTCATTATGAATGGAATGTCATGCCTTTTGGTCTCAAAAATGCCCCTTTTGAATTTCAAAATATTATGAATGATATTTTCAATCCTCATTTTCAATTCATAATTGTATACATTGATGATGTTTTAGTATTTTCTGATTCATTAGAAAAACATTTTGTTCATCTAAAAAAGTTTTTCAATGTCATTAAAGCCAATGGAATGGCTTGTTCTGCTCCAAAAATGAAATTATTTCAAACAAGAATTAGATTTTTAGGACATGAAATTTTTCAAGGAAAAACAAAACCGATTCAAAGGTCAATAGAATTTGCTGACAAATTTCCTGATGAAATAAAAGATAAAAAACAATTGCAAAGATTTCTAAGTTGTTTAAATTATGTTTCTGATTACTTCAAAGATTTGAGAATCATTTGTGAACCCTTATACAAAAGACTTAGAAAAAATGCACCTGCATGGACTGAGCAGCATACTAGTTTGGTTAAAGAAATTAAACAAAGAGTCAAACGTTTACCATGCATCAGCATCCCTCATCCAAATGCATTGCTCATTGTAGAATCAGATGCATCTAATTTAGGTTATGGAGGCATACTAAAGCAAGAATATAACAATCAAGTGCATATAATTTAGATATCATTCAAGGATCTGGTTGGGCGCTCAAATAAATTATTCAACTATCAAAAAAGAAGTTTTATCAATAGTTTTATGTATTTCAAAATTTCAAAGTGATTTGATAAATAAAAAATTTCTTTTGAAAATTGATTGCAAAGCTGCAAAAGATATTTGACAAAAAGATGTTAAAATTTTGGTTTCAAAACAAATTTTTGCAAGATGACAAGCTTTACTTTCAAATTTTGATTTTGAAATCGAATTTATCAAAGGAGGGTTGAATTCCCTTCCTGACTTCCTTACTCGGGAGTTTTTGCAGGGTAAGGATCCTTCTCCATCCTAATGGGTACTCCCGTTAGGCCTCAAATTCCTTCCTCATCCAAGAAAACAAAAGCTTCATATGCCATGATTTCAAACTTTTCAAATGTTCGTCCTACTTTTCCTTTACAAACTTCAAATTCCTTTCAAGTTTTGAGTCCAGAGTTTCCTCCTCTTCAACCCCTAAAAACACTGTTGTTCAGAGACAATCCAGCCCCAACACTATTTCAACATTACCTTCTCCTTCTCAGTCTCCTTCTCCTTCATTTTCTTTTAGTCAATATATCAAAAAACCCAAAACCTTAGAAATTGCTTTCATTGAGCCAGAGTTCAATTTTGAAGAGATTCCTAAAATCCTTCCTTACATCTTTCCTCAAGGAGTCAACTTCAATTCTAATGATCCTTTGAAAACCCGTCAATTCTATGAGTTCATCTTGGTCGACACCGATTTAGTTGAAATTACTCATAACACTGACAAAAACAATCCTCAGATGATTGCTTTTTCCAAATGTCAAATTCTCAGAGTCATGACCATTGCAGACTGGAATAAAAAACCCTTCACTTGCAAGGCCTTTAGTCAACCTTTTCATCCCATGAGCTACAACTACATAGATTATATGGATGCTTGGTATAATATGTTTTATTTACAAAGCTACTAGCATTCTTGGTTCCTCCAATTTTCAAGAAATTGCAATACCCAATTTCCTGCTTGGTTTAAAAAATGGTGGACTTTCTTTGGTCTACTAGATTCCTTATTTCCTCCTGAAATTCAAGAAAAATTCAACTTCTACAAGAGCAAGACTTCATATCAGGCTATCACTCAGCCCAGACTCCTAACTTTTTGTTCGAGATTAAGGATTCCATGGATTCTCTCATGGAATATTATCAAGAAGTAAGAACAACCTCTTCCATTTCCATTATCTCTTTCGAGAGAGTTCAGCATCAAATGGTGGGACAAATTCAATCATGATTTTGTATGTCAACAGAAGGTTTTGCAATTAATTTCAACAAGGCCAGGATCATCAAATTCAAAAGATTCAACCAGTTCTTCTCAAGGACCGACTCAAGAAGAATTCTTAACTTTGAAAAGCAAATGTCAAGCCTCATTAGCAGCCGCTACTGATTTAGAGCAATATCGTCAAGGACTCATTCAAACCCTCAAACAGTTTGGAGATCAAGAAAATGAAGAAACTGAAGATGCAGTCTTATCAGATGATTCATACGTAGACCCTGAGTTTATCCTTTATGGAGGACCTATGGGTCAGTCCAGATAAAAGATTTCAAGAATCTTTTGTACATCTGTATCTTTGTAAATTCTGCTCCCTTGTTTTTATCCAGTAAAAAAAAAAAAAAAAGTGAATAGTGTTTTTAAATAGTAAATTTCGTCTATGACTCAAAAGTAAAAATCAAGAAAGTGACTCAATGAGAACGTGATGAAATGAAAAAGGAAGACTTACCTTCTACCATCCTCCTACACGTGGAAGAAATCAAAGACACCAAGCCTTCTTGAAGCCCAAAGCCTCTGCTATAAATAGAGCACCAAGGCTTCTTCCTGAGGCAGAGTTTAGAAGAGTTAAGCGAGAGTTGGAGAGAGTTTGAAAGAGTTAGAACAGAAAAAATTATTAGAGAGTTCAAAATTTCTGAGAGTTCAAAAATTTTCTTTTGTAATTTTCTTCTTTGAGTTCGAGTAGTCATCCCTTTGCTGTCAACAACCTGTTGTCATCAACTCTCTGTAAATCAAGGTATATTTCAATAAACAAAATTTTCAGATTCAAATATTTCTGTTATTATGCTTAAATTTCTGCTATAAATTAGACAATATTAGACATTAAATATTTCTGTTTTTATGCTTGGAGATAATTAGACAGAATTAATTATTGCGTGCATGAACTGTTGTATGTTCTGGGTGCAAATGGTATCAAAGCCATTTTCTGCTTGAGAACTGAGTGGTGTTACGAGTTGGAACAGTAATTAATCGCAGATTTCGTCCTGACTTAGTTCGGGTTGAATTTCTTGTGAACGGTTGGTCAGCCTGTGATAAGCGGTGTTTAAGGGCAAAAGGAGCGTAAGTCCCGTGTTGATCCGCTTGTGGTGGTCCCTGTTCAGGAAATTATCTGAATTGATTAAGGATAAAATTGTGATTATTTTCTATGACAATGAGTAATATTATTATGGAATTAAGTAGAAATAGTTCTTCCAGATCTCTTAGGTCCCATAATAGTTCTGCATCTGCATTAAATAATTCTGCATATAATTTAGAAAGATCTTCATATAAGATAATCAGCTTTACCACATCATCAGCTGAATCATTAGCTGCATCATCACCTACTGCATCATCATCTGCATCATTCTATAGTCATCACATAAAACTTAATATTTCAAAATTAGATGAAGAAATGAGTCAAATAGAAAATCAACTAAAAAATATGTCAAACTTTGTTCCGGAAATTCCTCTTTTTAAAGAAGAGTCTGAGTCAATAATTTTTTCTTATGAAAAAACTCCTTTAAACATAAATATCATTAGAAAAAGAAACATTAAGAGAAATCCTTTTGTTCCTGAAGTAGAATTGATCAAAGCAAATTATTTTTCTCCTGAAAATACTGCAAAAAGAAATTATTTTCAACAACTACCTCCTCAAGTTAGAAATGCTTTAAGAAAACAATATGAAAAATATATGCAACAAGTTAGGATTACTATTCCTTTTTTCCTTTGGTTTTTCAAATATAGGAAACCCCTTAAAAGAATTGCAACATTAACCTCAAGAAAAACAATAAAAAATTCTCCACATAATAAAAAAATGTTAGAAAAACAAAACTTAAATCAAGAAGAGTCAAGTAAAGAATCAAAAGAAGAGTCAAGTGAAACAAAATTTAATAAAATTTTGTTTTCTTCTGCCCCGGGAGAGGTGGAGGAAGCAAATATAGAAGAAAGAACAATAAAAGAAATTAATGACATACAAAAAATAGAAAACAAAGAAAAAACAAAAACAATAAATGTAATATCTTCAAAAGTAGATAAGCAAATATTTTTTGATGTAGTAGATAAAATTCAAGATGAAGAAACACAAAGAAATTATTTAAAAAAATTTAAAAATTTAATTCTCAATGAAGATTCAAATAAAATTCAAATTAAACCTACACAATATTCAATGGATGAAATTTATAATAGATTCAAAAAGACTCAAAGACCAATAACCATTAAAGACTTAGAAGAAGAAATAAAAGAAATAAAACTTCAAATAAATCAATTAAAATTAGAAAATGAACAAATAAAAATAGAAAATGAAATAATAAAACAAGAAAATGAACAAATTAGAAATGTAATACAATATAAACAAGATTTTGCTGAAACCTCTGATAATCAAGAACCAGGAATAATTATACCTAATAAACAAACTCCTATAGAATCATTTATAAATACAATAGCAAAAATAGATTTTCAAAGATGGTATACAAATATAAAACTCATAGTAGAAGATTTTGAAATGGAAATAGTAGCATTAATAGACTCAGGAGCTGATATGAATTATATTCAAGAAGGATTAATTCCTGTTAAATATTATGAACAAACCGGACAAGAACTTTTTGCTGCAAATAAAGAAAAATTAGAAATAGAATTTAAACTTCAAAATGTTCATATATGTCAAGATAATTATTGCTTTAGAACTCAATTTATATTAGTACAAAATATGAACGAACCTTTAATCTTAGGAACTCCTTTTATTACATTACTTTACCCTTTTCAAGTAAATGATGAAGGTCTCAAAACTACAATATTAGGAAATACCATATTCTTCCCTTTTATATATCCCTTAACTAAAAAAGAAATACATCAAGTTCAAAGTGATTCAATAAATAAAAGAATAAATTTAATTCAAAGAAAACAAACTCATATAAATTATCTATCTAAAGAAATTCAATATAAAAAGATAGAAGAACAACTTGTAGAAGAAAAGGTTCAAAAGAGAATAAAAGAGATTCAAGATCTTTTTCAAAAAGAAATTTGTTCTGATCTTCCAAATGCTTTTTGGTCTAGAAAGAAACATGAGATAAGTCTGCCTTACGTTCAAAACTTTGATGAATCTAAAATTCCTACTAAGGCTAGACCTATTCAAATGAATGAAAAACTTTTAGAATATTGTAAACAAGAAATTGATTCATTATTAAAGAAGAAATTAATCAGACCCTCAAAATCTCCTTGGAGTTGTGCCGCTTTTTATGTACAAAATGCTGCTGAGATAGAAAGAGGAGCACAAGATTAGTCATTAATTACAAACCTTTAAATAAGGTATTATAATGGATAAGATACCCTATTCCTAATAAGCAAGATTTACTCAAAAGACTACATAGTTCTGTAATATATTCAAAATTTGATATGAAATCTGGATTTTGGCAAGTTCAAATTAAAGATGAAGATAGGTACAAAACTGCTTTTACTGTCCCTTTTGGTCATTATGAATGGAATGTCATGCCTTTTGGTCTCAAAAATGCCCCTTCTGAATTTCAAAATATTATGAATGATATTTTCAATCCTCATTTTCAATTCATAATTGTATACATTGATGATGTTTTAGTATTTTCTGATTCATTAGAAAAACATTTTGTTCATCTAAAAAAGTTTTTCAATGTAATTAAAGCCAATGGAATGGCTTGTTCTGCTCCAAAAATGAAATTATTTCAAACAAGAATTAGATTTTTAGGACATGAAATTTTTCAAGGAAAAACAAAACCGATTCAAAGGTCAATAGAATTTGCTGACAAATTTCCTGATGAATTAAAAGATAAAAAACAATTGCAAAGATTTCTAAGATGTTTAAATTATGTTTCTGATTACTTCAAAGATTTGAGAATCATTTGTGAACCTTTATACAAAAGACTTAGAAAAAATGCATTTGCATGGACCGAGCAGCATACTAGTTTGGTCAAAGAAATTAAACAAAGAGTCAAACGTTTACCATGCATTAACATCCCTCATCCAAATGCATTGCTCATTGTAGAATCAGATGCATCTAATTTAGGTTATGGAGGCATATTAAAGCAAGAATATAACAATCAAGTGCATATAGTTAGATATCATTCAGGGATCTGGTTGTGCGCTCAAATAAATTATTCTACTGTCAAAAAAGAAGTTTTATCAATAGTTTTATGTGTTTCAAAATTTCAAAGTGATTTGATAAATAAAAAATTTCTTTTGAAAATTGATTGCAAAGCTGCAAAAGATATTTTACAAAAAGATGTTAAAATTTTGGTTTCAAAATAAATTTTTGCAAGATGGCAAGCTTTACTTTCAAATTTT
Organism: Vitis riparia; assembly: GCF_004353265.1. Lineage (NCBI taxonomy): Eukaryota > Viridiplantae > Streptophyta > Magnoliopsida > Vitales > Vitaceae > Vitis > Vitis riparia. The sequence goes on from NC_048448.1 coordinate 24,533,070, forward strand.
GATTTTGAAATCGAATTTATCAAAGGAGAGTTGAATTCCCTTCCTGACTTCCTTACTCGGGAGTTTTTGCAGGGTAAGGATCCTTCTCCATCTTAATGGGTACTCCCGTTAGGCCTCAAATTCCTTCCTCATCCAAGAAAACAAAAGCTTCATATGCCATGATTTCAAACTTTTCAAATGTTCGTCCTATTTTTCCTTTACAAACTTCAAATTCCTTTCAAGTTTTGAGTCCGGAGTTTCCTCATCTTCAACCTTCAAAAAGTTTTATTCAAGCTTCTAAATCAACCCCTAAAAACACTGTTGTTCAGAGACAATCCAGCCCCAACACTATTTCAACATTACCTTCTCCTTCTCAGTCTCCTTCTCCTTCATTTTTTTTTAGTCAATATGTCAAAAAACCCAAAACCTTAGAAATTGCTTTCATTGAGCCAGAGTTCAATTTTGAAGAGATTCCTAAAATTCTTCCTTACATCTTTCCTCAATGAGTCAACTTCAATTCTAATGATCCTTTAAAAACCCGTCAATTCTATGAGGTCATCTTGGTCGACATCGATTCAGTTGAAATTACTCATAACACTGACAAAAACAATCCTCAGAGGATTGCTTTTTCCAAATGTCAAATTCTCAGAGTCATGACCATTGTTGACTGGAATAAAAAACCCTTCACTTGCAAGGCCTTTAGTCAACCTTTTCATCCCATGAGCTACAACTACATAGATTATATGGATGCTTGGTATAATATGTTTTATTTACAAAGCTACCAGTATTCTTAGTTCATCCAATTTTCAAGAAATTGCAATACCCAATTTCCTGCTTGGTTCCAAAAATGGTGGACTTTCTTTGGTCTACTAGATTCCTTATTTCCTCCTGAAATTCAAGAAAAATTCAACTTCTACAAGAGCAAGACTTCATATCAAGCTATCACTCAGCCCAGACTCCTGACTTTCTGTTCGAGATTAAGGATTCCATGGATTCTCTCATGGAATATTATCAAGAAGCAAGAGCAACCTCTTCCATTTCCATTATCTATTTCGAGAGAGTTCAGCAACAAATGGTGGGACAAATTCAATCATGATTTTGTATGTCAACAGAAGGTTTTGCAATTAATTTCAACAAGGCCAGGATCATCAAATTCAAAAGATTCAACCAGTTCTTCTCAAGGACCGACTCAAGAAGAATTCTTAACTTTGAAAAGCAAATGTCAAGCTTCATTAGCAGCTGCTACTGATTTAAAGCAATATCGTCAAGGACTCATTCAAACCCTCAAACAGTTTGGAGATCAAGAAAATGAAGAAACTGAAGATGCAGTCTTATCAGATGATTCATACGTAGACCCTGAGTTTATCCTTTATGGAGGACCTATGGGTTAATCCAGATAAAAGATTTCAAGAATCTTTTGTACATCTGTATCTTTGTAAATTCTGCTCCCTTGTGTTTATCCAATAAAAAAAAAAGTGAATAGTGTTTTTAAATAGTAAATTTCGTCTTTTACTATGACTCAAAAGAAAAAAGCAAGAAAGTGACTCAATGAGAACGTGATGAAATGAAAAAGGAAGACTTACCTTGTGCCATCCTCCTACACGTGGAAGAAATCAAAGACACCAACCCTTCTTGAAGCCCAAAGCCTCTACTATAAATAGAGCACCAAGGCTTCCTCCTGAGGCAGAGTTAGAAGAGTTAAGCGAGAGTTGGAATGAGTTGGAGAGAGTTTGGTAAGGGTCTACAAGAGTTCAAAAGAAGAAAAAATTAGAGTGCAAAAATTCTAAGAGTTCAAAATTTTCTTGTAATTTTCCTCTTTGAGTTTGAGTCATTCCTCTGCTGTCAACAACCTGTACTCATCAAATCTCTGTATTAAGGTATATTTTCAATAAACAAAATTTTCAGATTCAAATATTTCTGTTATTATGCTTAAATTTCTGCGATAAATTAGACAATATTAGACATTAAATATTTCTGTTTTATGCTTGGAGATAATTAGACATAATTAATTTTGAAATGCATGAACTGTTGTATGTCCTGGGCACCCAGGACATACAACAGTTCATGCACGCAATAATTAATTCTGTTTAATTATCTCCAAGCATAAAAATAGAAATATTTAATGTCTAATACTGTCTAATTTATAGCAGAAATTTAAGCATAATAACAGAAATATTTGAATCTGAAAATTTTGTTTATTGAAATATACCTTGATTTACAGAGAGTTGATGACTATAGGTTGTTGACAGTAGAGGGATGACTACTCGAACTCAAAGAAGAAAATTACAAAAGAAAATTTTTGAACTCTCAGAAATTTTGAACTCTCTAATAATTTTTTCTGCTCTAACTCTTTCAAACTCTCTCCAACTCTCGCTTAACTCTTCTAAACTCTGCCTCAGGAATGAGCCTTGGATCTCTATTTATAGCAGAGGCTTTGAGCTTCAGGAAGGCATTGTGCCTTTGATTTCTTCCACGTGTATGGAGATTGCAGGAGGTAAGGTTCTTTTCTTCTTCTTCATTTCATCACATGGGCAATGAGTCCCTTTCTTGTTTTTTACTTTTGAGTCATAGTAAAAGATGAAATTTACTATTCACAAAACACTATTCACTTTTTTTTTTTTTTTTTTTTTTTACACTGAATAATTACAAATGTACAAAAGATTCTTGATATCTCTTAACTGAGCATTTCTAAGAGATATTTTTCAAAAGTTCTTCTGGCTTCTTCTTCAAGGACATATTCTTTTCTGTACTTATCCACAAGATAAGTAAATTGAGTTTGAAAAAGAAGATGGACTTCTGGAAGGTAGATTGAAGAAATGATTTTTTGATTGTTGTCTTCAGAAATGAGATTATAGTTAGAAGAACTATAAATCTCAGCATCAAGGTTTATTGAAATCATTCTTGACCTCCAATGTCTGATTTGTTTTTTAAGGACAAATTTAGTACAAGGCCAAGGGCTCTCTGTACCGAACAATTGATATTTTCTTTGATTGGCTTTTAGAAGAATAAGGTGTTGAGCAGGGTAAACTCCTCCATCATTTGACCATTCAAGAGGTTTACTTTCTATGATGAGTTCAACTGCTTTGAAATCTCTGATGAAAGCATTTAAAACACAGACTGCTAATTTTCTTCCAAATCCATCGGTTTGATCAGGATGAGAGAAAATGAGTTGATAAAGAACTCCATAATCCATGAGAAGAGAAAGAGTTAGCTTTATTGACTCATTGTTGAATTTAATGATTATTGGTTTATAACTGTCTAAGTCAATGTTGGCTTTGCAAATACTGTAAGTAATAGCACACTTACAGTCATGCCTTTCTAATGGAATTTCTCTACACAAGGGATCGATCTTTGGACAATTATTATAAGTGCTGTCATAATAAGAAATCCAAGTGAAGCTCATCCCTTGAATAGTAATTCCAAAAGTGCTACAGTCAGCAAGAAATTGCATAATATGCTCTTGTTTTGATTCTCCTGTAGCTTTAGCCTTTTCACAGATCATCTGTCTAATGCTTTCAAGAAGGTCCAAAATTTTCAACTTGAAAAATGAAAATCTTGAAATTTGACATTCTTGGCTTTCCTGAGAAAGTTTTGAATCTTCATTTGGTTTTGAAAGTTCTTTTTGAAATTCATTTTGATATTCTTTTGAAAATGCATTTTTGGATTCTTCTGAATTTTCCCTGCAAATGAAATTTTCAAGATCTGTATCCATTGGGGTGCAATGTATATCAGAACTTGAAGGGTTAGAAAAACTTTCTAATTTATCATTTAACTGTTTAAAATGGAAAGATAAGGCATTTAAAGCTTCCAACTTTTGAATATCACTTTTTGCATTCCAGAGATTGTCTAAAATGCATTTTTGTGATCTGTCTAATCTTTCTATGTCTTTATGAATTCAGAATGACAGATTACATTTAAGAATTACTGGAAGAGTAAATTTCCCAAATGTAATTCTTTCTTGCTCCATCTGTAGACAAAATTCAAATATTAGTATCTCTATTGAAGAATAAAACAAATATCTAATGGTTTTGTCTTTATCATACCAAATTTGAAAATATATTGAGTTTATGAGAGACACATATTTTCTAATAATGATGTTAAAATGAGTTGTTGAATATTTTGAAATCACATTTATTGATTTATATGAGCATGCACAAATACCATCACAATCTTTTTTATTATTTGATTCTTCTTCTGTGTTTGATTCATCACTTGATTTTTCTTGTGTTATTAGTATTTGATTGTCTTCTTCTTCTGAGTCATAATTTTCACTTGATTCTTCATTTTCTTTATCAATCATTAATCCTATCATTAGATTTTTAAGTTTATCACTTATTTCTAATGAATTAATCTTGTTTTCTGATTGACAGTCTCTTGAGTAATGTCCTACTTTTCCACATTTATAACATGTTAATGTTTTCTTTTTTAAAGTTGTTTTATTTGAAGCTTTTGATTTATTAGGAGTAGATTTTACAAACTTCTTTTGAAATTTTGACTCTATGTAGGGTTTTTTACCTTTCATTTTATTTTGTTTATTTTTTCTTTTTGAAGGGGCAACTATTGAATCATATCCATAATAAGAACAAAATTTTCCTAATTCTTTTTTACTATCTTGTTTTTCTTTTTTCATTTGACTCTTTAATTTAAGATCGATACAAAGGGCTAATCCTTCATTATTGACGAAAGTAATTAATTCTCCATATGTTAATGACTCATAAGGAATTCTACCATTATGAGAAATGAACTTTAGGAAATTGATCTACGAGAATATGGGTTTTGAAAGTTGAATTTGTAATAATAATAATAATAAGGAATGAACTTTAGGAAATTAAACTGTGAGAGTATAGATTTTTAATAATAATAATAATAATAATAATAATAATAATAATAATAATAATAATAATAATAATAAGAAATGAACTACAGGAAATTGAATGGCTAGCGTATAGATTTTTAATAATAATAATAATAATAATAAGAAATGAACTTTAGGAAATTAAATTGCGATGATATAGATTTTTAATAATAACAATAATAATAATATTAGGAAATTGAACTGAGAGAGAGTATAGATTTTTAATAATAATACTAATAATAATGATAATAATAATAATAATAATAATAATAATATGATCATAATAATATGGATAAAAAAAAGGGATTAAAAGGGCTTTGGAATTAGAAGGGCTTAAGGTGAGAAGGACTTTGGAAATGTGCTTGGGACATTAGAAACGAATTGGGGTTTGGAATTAGAAGGGCATAGGGTAAGAAGGCCTTTGGAAATGGGCTTGAGACATTAGAAACGAATTGGGCTTTGGGATTAGAAGGGCCTAGGGTAATAATAATAATAATAATAATAATAATAATAATAATAATAATAACAAGATTTTGAGAGTTGAATTAATAATAATAATAAGAATGATATTTTAAAAGTTGAATTAATAATAATAATAATAATACTTTAAAAGTTGAATTAATAATAATAATAATAATCATAATATTTTAAAAGTTGAATTAATAATAATAATGATAATAATAATATTTTAAATAGGGTAAGAAGGCCTTTGGAAATGGGTTTGAGACATTAGAAACGAATTGGGCTTTGGGATTAGAAGGGCCTAGGGTAATAATAATAATAATAATAATAATAATAACAAGATTTTGAGAGTTGAATTAATAACAATAATAAGAATGATATTTTAAAAGTTGAATTAATAATAATAATAATAATATTAACAATAAGATTTTTGAAATAATAATAATAGTAATAAGGTTTTGAAAGTTGAATTAATAATAATAATAAGAATGATATTTTAAAAGTTGAATTAATAATAATAATAATAATAAGAATATTTTAAAAGTTGAATTAATAATAATAATAATAATAATAATATTTTAAAAGTTGAATTAATAATAATAATAATAATAATCATAATATTCTAAAAGTTGAATTAATAATAATAATAATAATAATAATATTTTAAAAGTTGAATTAATAATAATAATAATAATAATCATAATAATAATAATAACAATAAGATTTTTGAAATAATAATAATAGTAATAAGGTTTTGAAAGTTGAATTAATAATAATAATAAGAATGATATTTTAAAAGTTGAATTAATAATAATAATAATAATAAGAATATTTTAAAATTTGAATTAATAATAATAATAATAATCATAATATTCTAAAAGTTGAATTAATAATAATAATAATAATAATAATATTTTAAAAGTTGAATTAATAATAATAATAATAATAATATTTTAAAAGTTGAATTAATAATAATAATAATAATAATCATAATAATAATAATAACAATAAGATTTTTGAAATAATAATAATAGTAATAAGGTTTTGAAAGTTGAATTAATAATAATAATAATAAGAATGATATTTTAAAAGTTGAATTAATAATAATAATAATAAGAAGAATATTTTAAAAGTTGAATTAATAATAATAATAATAATAATAATTTTATTAATAATAAGTGTTGCATACAACATACTTATGCCATTTTTTTTATTGACTTTTCTAACACTTTGAGAGTATCAATGTGTAATGGATAGATTGTGAAACAAATTAGTATATATTTTTTTTACGAATGATTGATATTAATGATAGGTTTAACGTCCACAATACTATCAGCTACTATAATGTCAGACATATTAAAGACAATAGATATGAAGTAGAAACAAACAAAAACTATTTTAGGTTGGTGACTTTGAAAACAGTGCATCCAAATGATAGAGAATTTTGTTCTTATGATATTGCGGAAACTTTGGATAAGCAGTATGGATTGGCTGGCTATCAAAGTTATGGTTAATATGGACAACATATAATAGTTTTTGAACACCACATTAGCCTACAAAATTGGATCCAAGAACACCAACTTGTAATTGGATATAGACTTATCCAAGAATTGATATCAATTCTACGGTATTTTTCTAATAAACATTTTGTCTACTTTTTAATGTTTTTTTATTTTATATATTTTTATTTAGTTAATATTTCCTATTCGATGACATGTTTAAAGTTATTCAATACTTTGCATCATCAAAGAAGTTGGACGATGGATTTGGTACAGATAATGTAGCAATGGTGAATGGTAGAAGGAAAATCATAAGATTATGTGATGACAATATGAGACTAGATCTTCATTTTATCTACAATAATATTGCACGTGTGTTACGCGACATTTTGAACAACTGTTATGGACTCGAAATGAATGAAACCAATTATTTCAGATTTCTTATTGTTGTTTTAAGGGATCTACGAGCATTTCATGAGTAAGATTATTCATATATTAATTTTTATTTATTGTTTTAATTTATATTAATTATTAATTGTTGGTTTCATTTGTTGTATAGTGATGTTTTCACGACCATACATAAACATCCTTTATTTATGATCTCTAATTGTCGTTCTGCTTTTCGTTTGCTCGCCCACATGTCTCTGCTTCAATATAGCAGATCATTAAAAGTGTTGGCCTTTAGGAGGACTTTGACACAAATTTTTTAAAGATATTAAGGTATTAGCTCTTCGTGTACCCAATGAGTGAAAAATAACAAGAAACCAAATTATAGTCAATAATTGAAAATGGTTTTGGCATGACCAAGTTTTCATTATTCAAATTACCTTTGGTCATTTTTTGTCTTTATGAGAAATCTTGTGGCTCATGATGTCGTGGCAAGTTTAAATTATTTCTATTTTATTTATACATTTTTTTTTATAAATCTAATAGATATACGTATTTATGCAATGTAGGGAAATGCTCAAGTTTTAGACAAAGAGTTAAACCTTTTTTGACTTGGTTTTCTTGGGATGGTAATCCATATGCTACTAGTATTTCACATAAATTTTATTAATAGTAAGTGTTGCATACAACATACTTATGCTATTTTTTTTTATTAACTTTTCTAATACTTTGAGAGTCTCAATATGCAATGGATAAATTGTGACAAAAATTACTATATATTTTTTTTATGAATGATTGATATTAATGACAGGTTTAACGTCCATAGCACTATAAACTACTATAATGTTAGACATATTAAAGACAATATATATGAAGTAGAAGCAAAAGAAAACTATTTTAGGTTGATGATTTTTAAAATAGTACATCCAAATGATAAAGAATTTTGTTCTTATGATATTGCGGAAACTTTGGATAAGTAGTATGTGTTAGTTGGCTATCATAGTTATAGTTAATATGGAGAACATATAATTGTTTTTTAACACCATATTAGTGATTACTACTCAAAAAGTGCTATTTGATAGCTTTTAATTAATCCTTTTAAACACTCTTGAGTAGTAATTATTGCCTTTTAACCCAATTAGCATGTTAAGGCCTCTTGCAATCAATTCTAATCAAATTGTGTAAGTTTTGGTGTTTTTGTTAGTAATTTGATCACCAAAGCAATCCAAGATTGAGGAGAGTTATTTGGAATCCTTGGAAAAGAATGGGAAGCTTAGAGGCATGAAGAATCAAAGCTTTGAAGCATTTTTGCCATAAGCAAAATCCGGAATGCAAGGAGAGAAGCAAAGAGGATCCAGCCATGGAGCACTCTTGATGACAGTCACTGCAGCCATTTTTGGAGCACTTCCTGAAGTCCAAATTATGCATACAATATGTCATTTGAAAGCTTGGGAAGTCAACAATCCAATGCCTCAAACCGTGTGCAATTTGGAGCTGAAATGAGGAAGTTACAGCCTTTGGAAGATAACTGCTCCAAGCTGAAGGAAGGAAGGCTTCAGAAAAGTGCTGCGAAATCACCATTTTGTTGCGAAGTGATTTCGCAACACTTTTGCACAGTGCTATGGATTTCCCCTGAAGCTTCACGCCGCGATGGAAGCCAAACTCCACAAGATGGAAGTCAATTTCGTGAAGGTGTTGAAGCAGCTGGTTGCTATGAAGAAATTTCGCAGCCCTTCTTGTGCACCTGCGAAATTTCGCAGACCTCACCTTTCACCTGCGATGTGGTCCTTAGTGCTTCCCGATATTTGTAACCGACACTTGGAGATATTTTTTCATTAGATTTTTGTTGCCCAAATGCCCAAATTCTCCTTGTAAGTCACCAATGATAGGTTTCCTTAGTTTTTAAGCTAGGAATTTGGCAAAATATCAAGGGAATTGCTATCATTGTAATTTTGGTTTAAAGGGAGCCCGAGGAGCCTGTTCTGGGGGTGTTGGGGTTTTTTTCCAAGGGGATCCTTTGTACAGTTTTGGGAAGGAAGTAAAATACAGAGCACTTGCTCTGTTTTTCCTATATATATTCTTGTCTTCTCTTTCATTTTCATTTTCTTGCTAGCCAAACATTCTCTGAGATGTTTTCTCAGAGGATGAGAGGCTAGACTCTGTCTCTTAGAACTAAGGTAACCGGGTAAGTTTCCACATGCATAAATTGGAAGTTTTGTTGTTTTAGTTGTTAATGAAGAGAAAGTGTGACCCGTTAATGGTTTTTATCTTTTTAGTTAACTTAAAACTCCTTTAAATCACCTGGGCCAACACTTGGTAAGGCAAGTGATCTCCATCCATGGAGATTCACTAGTTTACCCCTTGTGAGCCTTTGGGAGGTGGTTTGAAGGTAGGATTTTCTAGAATAGCCAACACTTGGTAAGCTTTTGGACTCCAAGGAGACATCCATTAGTTATCTCTTGCGAGCTTGTGACGGGTAATCCAAGGTTAAAGATCACCTTGAATGGCAAGTGCTAGGTGAGAGGTATGAGCCATTGCAAGTTGCATCAGTGAGAGGGATTTAGTGCTTGAACCCATTAATGGGAAGCATCTGTACAACACTGGTTGGAGAAGGAACTATATGTTAATTCTCTAATGCGAGGAAAAGAAACAAGTGACCGAAACTCCCTTTTTGCATGAGGAATCTGAGCCTAGTGATCTGAAACTCCAAGAAACACTTTTCTAAGTAAAATCAGTTACTATTTTTGGTTAGCTTAAAACCAATCTTTGTTCAAACGTCTTTATGTTTTCTTTTAAAGCTAACCTTGAAATGAAAAGGCACCAATTCAGCTTTGAATTAATATCATTTGTGAAGTGAAAACCCATCCCAGTGAACGATCCTAGAGCCACTATGCTATAGTAGCTTTGTCTTTGCTACCCTAGTATATGGTGTAATAGGTTATAAATTTTGTTGATTAATCCCTCAATCAAGGAGCACCAGCTGGACACGAATCAGCTGAGACACCAATTAGGCATGAATCAAATGGCGCCGTTGCCGGGGATGGTGCCACTTTGCAGTGATATGATCTTTTGAGAACACTTGTGATCTTCATCACAAGTTTGGTGACTTTTCTTTTCTTTTTACCAACTCTCTTTTTAATTGTTCTTTTTCTTTATTTATGTTTTAGTTAACCTTTCAGCTAGTTTTAGTTAGTCTTAATCTTTAGAATTTTATTTTCTTTTATTTTCTTTTGTTTTCTCTGTTTTTCAATTCACAAATTGCTAGTTGTGCATGCCATATTGAATACGAGATAGCAGAGGAAGCCATGAACTTCATCAGTTATGTGGCTGAATTTTCAAGAGAATGGGGTGAACCAAATGCTAGAGATATGGGAAGAATGATGTCTCAACCTAATGCTAGGGGTGAGATGTATATTTTAAATGATGGCATAGACATGAAGGCAGAGATTGCAGCTATGGAAAGGAGATTGGATGAGCTAGAAATGAAGAACATGCAAGAAGTGCAAGCCATCTCTCAGACACCATTGCAAGCTATGCCTTGTTCCATTTGTTTATCTTATGAGCACTTAGTGGAGGAGTGTCCTACCATTCAAGTGGAGAGGGAAATGTTTGGTGATTGCAACACCTACAATTCCAATTGGAGGGACTATCCAAATTTCTCTTGGAAACCACAGCCACCTCAGTATCAGCAACTTGCTCAAGCACCACAGCAAGCCTCAAACCTTGATCAAGCTATGATGAATCTTAACAAGGTCATGGAAGACTTTGTTGAAGCTAACAAATCCATCAATGCTTAGCTCAGTCAAAGAATTGACAGTGTAGAGAAAATGATGGATGGAAAGCAACATGATCTATCTCAGAAGATAGATAATCTCCAAGATTCAATCTCAAGGTTTGCTAACCTCAACACAATGCAAGAAAAATGAAACTCTCCTTCTCAACCTTATAAAAATTCCATGAGTATCCATGAAATGGAGGCTAAGGAGGGAGAATCTTCACAAAAGAGAGAAGTTAAAGAAGTGATCACTCTGAGGAGTGGTAAAGAGCTTGATATGGCCACATTCAAACAAGAGCATGAAACAGAGAATGAAACAGAGAAAAAGAAGAGGGAGGAAATTAAAGGAAAGAGAAAGGAAATTGTTTCCATTGCCATCATACAATGCAAATCTCTAGTGAGAGATGCAAACTTCATATGGGATCCGGGCAAGCTGAATCAGGATCAAATTTTTTGATGGACTTAGTCTTTTTAAAGACTAGCTAGTCCATACCTTTTTGTTTTATTTTTTACTTGTTTTAATTTTGGTTTCAATGTTTTAATTTTGATTTAAATGCTTTAATTTTGATTTTAATGCTTTAATTCTACTTTGTTTTGATGTAATATAGGTTTTTGGATGATCAAAATCAAGAGAAAATGCAAAGGAAGAAATTGGGAAAAAATCGGAGCGAAAACAGAGCAAAAACAGAGCAAAAACAGGGGTCTGCGAGATTTCGCAGCCTCTGCGAAATCGGCCTTTTGCTGAAAAATCAGTTCGCAACACTTTTAAGCCCTCTGCGAACGATTTCGCAGCTGCAAAACCAGTGTTTGGCACACGAGTGCCACTCGCAGCACAGGAGCCCCCATTTCGCAGCTGCGAAAGCGGCTGCGAAGCTCCAAAGCATGAAATCCTCCATTTCGCAGGGAAAGCTTCATTTGGAAGGGTGTTTCGCAGCTGTGAAACCGATGTTTGGCACACGAGTGCCACTCGCAGCACAGGAGCCACAATTTCGCAGCTGCGAAGTGGTCTACGAACCACTAAGGCATCAAAAGCCCCAATTCCGCAGCGATTTCTCCATTTCGAAGGATGTTTCGCAGTTGCGGACCCGATTTTTGGCACACGAGTGCCATTTGGAAGCCCCGTACACCCATTTCGCAGCTGCAAAATGGATACGAAACCTCCACACCTTAAAATCCTTCAGCGCGCACACCATGAACAGACATGTCATAGCCGTACCCCCATTTAGGCAACTATTGGACACATTTGGATCACTTTCTGAAGTTCATTTCATGCATACCATATATCGTTTGAAATCTTGGGAAGTTAGAAGTCCATAGCTTCAAACGGTGCTCAATTTGGATTTGAAACGGAAAAGTTAGGGCTGTTTGAAGATGACTGTGCAAACCATGAGCGGAAATGTCGCACCTCCATTTCGCTACTGTTGGACACATTTTTGAAGCACTTCCTGGAGCTTAAATTATGCATACCATATCTCGTTTCAAAGCTTGGGAAGTCAAGAGTCCAACACTTTAAACGGTATGCAATTTGGAGGTAAAATGAAGAAGTTATGGCCGTTTGAAGACAAGCGCGCAAAGTTGAGCGGGAATTTCACAGTCGAGATGCCATTTGGAAGGGTGTTTCGCAGCTGCGAAACCACTTCTTGGCACACGAGTGCCATTTCGCAGCACAGTGACCCTCATTTCGCAGCTGCGAAATGGGCTGCGAAAATTTTTTTCCTTCTTTTCATCACTTTTGGGCTACGAAATCACCTCCAAGCTTCGAAATGGCCTTCAAATTGTGAAATTGACTTGCAAAATGGAGGGAGGTTTGCAAAAACACCTTGCAAAGCTAAGGGAAATTGCTAAAATGCCAACAGAGCCCCACGCACCAGTTGAGTACCCTCTGGAACTCATAAACAGCCACCTCTCCATTTCAGCCATGGCCAAGACTAGAGGAAAGCCCCGCGCACCCTGAGATCACACACATAAAGCCTTTCTGTGGACCCGCATTTTTCACGCGCGCCCCCACTCGATCGGCGAGACTCGCTTTTTATTTGTGAAAAATAATTTTTGGAAAAGTTGGAGTCGCCACTTATTTTATTTTTATTTTAAAGGGAAAATAAAACAAGAAAGAAAAACCCTAAAATGTGACTCCATAATTTTTGGAAAAGCGTGTCTTTGGAAAACCCGAGTCTTGGTCCGGGGATCAGGTTACTTATTGGGAAGGTACCTCTAGGAGGTAGCACCCCTCTAAGCCCTAAAAAGGTCTCTACTGACTAAGTTGAGGGAAACGTGGCAATTAATCGGTTAGTTATGGATACCTAAGTAGGCTAGGTGATTTTGAAAAATAGCATGCTTAGCAGGAAAACCAATCACAATCATGAAGAAGATTTAGGGTACGTACCTGGACTGCTTCTTAAGTGCTATCACAAGACATCAAAGTTAGTATAGAAGTACAACACACAACATGTATTTAATCATAGCGAATCTAGCATACATTTAAGCACCTAAGGATTATCAAACATATGCATATTTCACAGTGACATGATTGTTTACAAAAATTTAGAAAGTAGGTGATAAGGGACGTACCTGGATAACATAGATAACTTACAATGCGCTTCCATAAGACATGAAGGGTTAGATAATAAATAATAAAATATACAAATCCTAGCATGCTCGTTATCTAATTGGCATAGCAAAAATTATCAAAGTATATGAAAACACTAATTATCACACTCATCTTATATACAATTCCTAAAAAAAAGATAGACATAATTTCAACAAGTGACAAAAGTGGCAACAAAAATAATTTTTGAAAAGATTTTCTTGTGTAGGGGTTTCACCAATTCCCCAATTGATATACACGAATTTAGCCTAGAATTATCCCATTTATTTGGGACCACAAGCTTTGATTCGTGTTTTGTTTAAAACTGTAATTTTATTTGAAAGATGTGAACCGATCAAAACATGGTTGCACATTATTTTAAAAAATGAGATTTTGATTCTAAGAACTCTAAATGAATTTTTGAAATGGATTTTTAAGGAAAAGAGATTTTGAGAATATTGTTATGTTTTAAAGATAAAAGAAGTTAATTTGAAAACAATAAAATGTATGAATCAAAATACCAAGCAAAAGAAAAAAAAAAAGAACAAATCACAAAGTAGAATTTTTGACAACCGATAAAATTGAAGTGGTGGGAATGGAGGCCAATCTTCACTATTTTCCGATAGCCTCTAAAAATTGATTTTGACAAAGGATGACCAAAGTGATAAACCAAAACCTTAGATCTTACAAGCATTGAAACTTAAAAAAACATTTAATCTTAAGATATACTTAATCAAGCACTAAATATTATGTGATCTTTAAAATAGTACAAACGATACGTATCAACTAATATTGACGGTTTTGAGTCATAAATTTAATCGACTAACTAAACAATTGAATAAAAGAAAACAAACACATAGAATAAATAAAATTAGTCAAAAACTAAAATGAACTATTTTTAAACACAAAATGACAACATGGGAATAGATTAAACTAATAGCCTACAATTCGAAAGCATAGAATTAATGGAAAAATGGAATAAAAAAATCTTAACATAAACCAAACAATATGAAACCAACCAAATTATTTAAAACTCTAAAAAAAATATCAACTAAAACAGGATCAATCAAAACTAAAATAATTATTTATTTTTATTTATTTATTTTATTTTTATTTTTATTTTTTTTTATATTTTAAAACATGAATATATCAATGCGGAATGAAATAAATTAACCAACTTAAATTCTAAAACTAATAAACTAAAAGGATGAATCATGAATTAAATTTAACAACCTTTAGATATGAAAAGAGTGACATGGAAACAATTGAACTAATAAACTAAATTTTAATAACATTTAAACTAAAAGATAAATTAAAACTAAACTAAAAGAAATTATGAATTTCCTAATTGAGAACAAAAATAATGCCAATCAAAATTCTAAATTTTTAACCATTATCACAAATTATCCAAACTCTAAAAATTCCTAACTTTTCCATTATCAGCAAAATTGCCCCAAACCAATACTTAAAAATAATAATAATAAGTAAATAAATAAAAAATCTAATTTGTCGAACTAAGAAAATAAATTGTAACTACATTAAACATAAATCATAATTTTCAAGCAAAAATGATAAATCAGTAATAATTAATTTATAATTGGATAAATATATATATGATCGATTATTTTAATGAACTAAAATTTTATAAGAGTGCTTAAATCTAAGGTAAAATTTAAAACTAACAAAAATGATTTTTAAAACTAAATCTCTAACCTATAGAATCAATTCATAAAAAATGATTTTTTAACTATCATAACAAATTATCTAAACTCTAACAAATCTTAACTTTTCCATTATTAACAAAATTGCCCAAACCAATACTAAAAAACTAATTTGTCAAACTAAGAAAATAAATTGTAACTACATTAAACAAAATCATAATTTTCAAGTTAGAATAATAAGTCAAAATTAATTTGTTTATTTAGTTAAGAAAAATTAAAAATTGACATTTAAACTAAATATGAATTTACAATAAAAAATAAAATAAAATTTAAAATGCATAGGCCAAATAGGAATAATTTTAAAACTAAATCATGAATATAATGTTATTGGAAATAATTAAAACTAAACAATAGATAAAATCCTAAGCAAGTATGAATTGAATTGAATTGAATATCTCATGAAACAAAATTATAATGGGATGAATTAGTTTACCTTAAAACGTGGAGGCCACTTTCCACCAGTAAGAGTTTTTTATTAAAAAAACAATTCCAAAGGTGACTTGTGTGGTGGACATCCATGCACGGCAAATTCTCAAGGGCTTTTTCAAAACTTGAAGACCACTTTCCACCGAGCAAGATTTTTTTTTTATTTATTTAAAATAAACAATTCGAATGATGCATGGCGTGGTGGCTGCAGATACTTGCACAGTCCCCAAAGTGCTGCGTGGAGACGAATTTCCTTTAAAAATCTGGTGCGGCTGTGGTGTTTAGGTGGCGGGATTAACAAGCTGGTGCGAATCTCCAATGGCCATAAGATGTTGCCGGAGATGCTCGGGTATCGCGCAAAGTGTTGTGGCAACACAAGAAATGGAGGATCACGCTTCGGAATCAATCTGTAGCTCTCCGGACGGAAGAATCTCTCCTTAAAATTCTGGTGCGGCTAATTCAGAAATTGTCCTCTCAATGGTGCGGCTGTTCCGGAATTCCTCCTCTCAATGGTGCGGCTGCACCCTCTCACATTCCAGAAAGTAACTTTGCTCCTCTCACCCGGATTCCCCTTAGTGCGGCTGTTGATCTCCTTCCCGTTTGGTGTCACCCTCTCTTCTGATGTATGCTGAAAGCGCCCCAAGAATGGTGCAGCTGGTTGTTCTTGCTTCTTCTAAGGCATTAGACTCTCTTATGCGTGCTGAAAGCGTCCCCTCTCTTATCTAACCTTCCTTTTTAGTACTCTGCTAACATGGGAAGACAAATCACCAGCCCGGAGAGCCTCAATCATCCACGTCAGTCCAGCATCATCAGGACTCTCCTTCCTGAACATGGTCTTTATTCCGTCCAAATACCCATTGAACCTTTCCTTTTTCCATGCCAAAACAGCTTTGGTAATTTTCTTTCTTCATTCATTTCCTTCAGAAGCACAATCAGCACATGCATGGGTGCGTACTTGCTTTCCTTCTTAGTTCATTTCCTTCCATACGTCCTCTCCTCTTCCAACCACCTTGAATCCATCCTTCAACGCATGAATATCCTTGCCAATACATGTTTTCAACCTTCCTTTTTCTCTCTAGTGATGATTCCTTTGGTGAGTTTCTCTACAAAAACATAAAGAAAATTAGACTTAATGAATGAATCCCAAGGTGTTTTAGAAAATTATAAAATAAAGAAACAAATTAAATTAACAAAATAATTAAGTAAATAAAGATAATAATAATAATAATAATAGTAAAGTGTCATGCAATCTATGTAACCATGCAATCATGTGAGCAACTCAAGTCATGCAAAAAATGTTTAATGGGCCTCGAGTGCATCTAATGGACCTAAAGGGCCTAAGTGGACCAAAGACGGTGCCTAATGGGCCTAAGTGTGCCTAAGTGGGCCTAGGGTGGTGCCTAATGGACCTAAAGGGTCTAGGATGGCTAAGTGAGCCTAGAGGGCCTTAATGGGCCTAGGGTGCCTAAGTGGGCCTAGGGTGCCTAAGTGAACCTAAGTCTAAATTAGGGCTGCCAAGGGTCACAATAAAGGGGTTAGGCGATCCTTCAATCAGAGTCTCCAAGGTGGCTCAAGAAAGGTAAGTAGCATGAGCAGCTATGGGCCACCAAGGAACTACTGTAAAGTATCGAACAAGTATTTAATAGGACATGTGCTATGAGGACAAAATTAAGGGTCTACACTTTCATTCCATATCTGACCTCCTTAAAACCATCAAAGCCCATAGCTACCAACTGAGAGCTCCAGTTGAGGAGACTATGCCACCCAAGGAGACTACCAGAGCAGAGGCCAAAGTCCTGATCCAATCCACTCAAGAGGCCACCACAGATGCATCAGCTCCACAGGACCCTTCCATTACTTGATCATCTCTTTATTTATGTCTTTACATATTATATTAGTATACATAGCTCCATGTTATGATGCTTTATATTCTGGGATTGGAGGTATCCATTGATCATATCTTATGTTTTACTTTCTCAGAATCATACATAGACATCATTTTTTGTTTAAGCTTGGCATTTTTTTATTTCCTCTACTCAATAACTCTTATGTTTTCTTTGAAACATGTGGTTTCTCCTATACGACTCAGACTCCATGTCACTCAGGAGGTACCACTTCCTCCCTATTTTTTAATCGCTTTTGTCACATTGAGGACAATGTTCAGCTTGGTTGGGGGGAGAGTTGAGGAAGTAAGTATTGCTATTAATGCTAAGTTATTTTGGTAATTTAGTTGCTTTTTGCTTAATTTTTAAAATTTTTAAGTTTTTATTCTACTCTCCATGGTTATTAAGGAAAAATTTTCAAAAATGAAAAGGGAGAAATTGAATTTTTGTCTTTTTACTTGACTTAGAGTTTATATTATGCTTATTAAAGTTGATGAATTGTTGAACATCTATTGAATTCAACCTTAGTTCTTCCACTTTAAGCTATTCACACACTGTACACACTAGGTTCCGATTATAAGATGAAAAACTATTTTCCCTCTTGACTTAGGAAAATTTTAGACTTGGTACCTTTGACCTCATTTAATAGTGTTGGGACACCTTGTGAAAGGCCAATGAGTCTTTGAAAAAAAAAAAAAAAAATGTTTGCTTACCTTGAAACCCGAGCAAGGTCTGAGGGGTATATGGTGAAAATCTTTAAAACCTGGTGCCCTAAGCCTTCATTGGTTGGGAGTCACCGACCTCAATGCTCGTTATATGGGTGGATAGGTGGAGTTTAACATATTGTAGGTACTTGGGTATTAAAATTCATTCTCAAAAGTCCGAGGTGAAATCCGAGGAGTTAGTGGTTGAAAGATCCTTAAAGCTTGATGCCCTAAACCTTGATTGGTTGGGAGTCATCGATGGACCCCCGTTACATGGACAATTTAGAAAAAAAAAATGCCTTTAAGCCTTGTACTCCTACAATAAAAAAAAAAAAGTGTGAAAGAAAAGAGGTGCGTTCTTAGCCTATTGGAGGTTGATTAGTTTGCTAAGCTTTGAAAAAAAAAAAAACTAGGTTGAGGGGTGAGATTAGTTCAACATACTATATTCGGAAGCTAATAAGTAACACTTAGATTTTTGTGGAAGAGTAAGGTTTGACCCTTTGGGAGTAGAAACTCTTTTAAAGCTTAAAGTTGCATAATGCCTACTCTTTATGAATTGTGACTAGGCAAATTATTTGATAACTCCTATTGAAGTTTGAGTTTTATTTCTTTAATGTTCCATGTGAGAGTTAGATCAGTCATGCCACTTAAATATTTTTTGGAAGTGATTAGCATGATGTTGTAAATTATGGTACTTTTATTTTCTTTTTCTCTCATTCATTGCTAAGGGACTAGCAATATGTCGGTTGGGGGGAGTGATTACTACTCAAAAAGTGCTATTTGATAGCTTTTAATTAATCCTTTTAAACACTCTTGAGTAGTAATTATTGCCTTTTAACCCAATTAGCATGTTAAGGCCCCTTGCAATCAATTCTAATCAAATTGTGTAAGTTTTGGTGTTTTTGTTAGTAATTTGATCACCAAAGCAATCCAAGATTGAGGAGAGTTATTTGGAATCCTTGGAAAAGAATGGGAAGCTTAGAGGCATGAAGAATCAAAGCTTTGAAGCATTTTTTCCATAAGCAAAATCCGGAATGCAAGGAAAGAAGCAAAGAGGATCCAGCCATGGAGCACTCTTGATGACAGTCACTGCAGCCATTTTTGGAGCACTTCCTGAAGTCCAAATTATGCATACAATATGTCATTTGAAAGCTTGGGAAGTCAACAATCCAATGCCTCAAACCGTGTGCAATTTGGAGCTGAAATGAGGAAGTTACAGCCTTTGGAAGATAACTGCTCCAAGCTGAAGGAAGGAAGGCTTCAGAAAAGTGCTGCGAAATCACCATTTTGTTGCGAAGTGATTTCGCAACACTTTTGCACAGTGCTATGGATTTCCCCTGAAGCTTCACGCCGCGATGGAAGCCAAACTCCACAAGATGGAAGTCAATTTCGTGAAGGTGTTGAAGCAGCTGGTTGCTATGAAGAAATTTCGCAGCCCTTCTTGTGCACCTGCGAAATTTCGCAGACCTCACCTTTCACCTGCGATGTGGTCCTTAGTGCTTCCCGATATTTGTAACCGACACTTGGAGATATTTTTTCATTAGATTTTTGTTGCCCAAATGCCCAAATTCTCCTTGTAAGTCACCAATGATAGGTTTCCTTAGTTTTTAAGCTAGGAATTTGGCAAAATATCAAGGGAATTGCTATCATTGTAATTTTGGTTTAAAGGGAGCCCGAGGAGCCTGTTCTGGGGGTGTTGGGGTTTTTTTCCAAGGGGATCCTTTGTACAGTTTTGGGAAGGAAGTAAAATACAGAGCACTTGCTCTGTTTTTCCTATATATATTCTTGTCTTCTCTTTCATTTTCATTTTCTTGCTAGCCAAACATTCTCTGAGATGTTTTCTCAGAGGATGAGAGGCTAGACTCTTTGTCTCTTGGAACTAAGGTAACCGGGTAAGTTTCCACATGCATAAATTGGAAGTTTTGTTGTTTTAGTTGTTAATGAAGAGAAAGTGTGACCCGTTAATGGTTTTTATCTTTTTAGTTAACTTAAAACTCCTTTAAATCACCTGGGCCAACACTTGGTAAGGCAAGTGATCTCCATCCATGGAGATTCACTAGTTTACCCCTTGCGAGCCTTTGGGAGGTGGTTTGAAGGTAGGATTTTCTAGAATAGCCAACACTTGGTAAGCTTTTGGACTCCAAGAAGACATCCATTAGTTATCTCTTGCGAGCTTGTGACGGGTAATCCAAGGTTAAAGATCACCTTGAATGGCAAGTGCTAGGTGAGAGGTATGAGCCATTGCAAGTTGCATCAGTGAGAGGGATTTAGTGCTTGAACCCATTAATGGGAAGCATCTGTACAACACCGGTTGGAGAAGGAACTATATGTTAATTCTCTAATGCGAGGAAAAGAAACAAGTGACCGAAACTCCCTTTTTGCATGAGGAATCTGAGCCTAGTGATCTGAAACTCCAAGAAACACTTTTCTAAGTAAAATCAGTTACTATTTTTGGTTAGCTTAAAACCAATCTTTGTTCAAACGTCTTTATGTTTTCTTTTAAAGCTAACCTTGAAATGAAAAGGCACCAATTCAGCTTTGAATTAATATCATTTGTGAAGTGAAAACCCATCCCAGTGAACGATCCTAGAGCCACTATGCTATAGTAGCTTTGTCTTTGCTACCTTAGTATATGGTGTAATAGGTTATAAATTTTGTTGATTAATCCCTCAATCAAGGAGCACCAGCTGGACACGAATCAGCTGAGACACCAATTAGGCATGAATCAATTAGCCTACAACATTAGATCCAAGAACACCAACTTGTAATTAGACATAGACTTATCCAAGAATTGATATCAATTCTACGGTATTTTTCTAATAAACATTTTGTTTACTTTTTAATGTTTTTTTATTTTTTATATTTTTATTTAATTAATATTTCCTATTCGGTGACATGTTTAAAGTTATTCAATACTTGGTATCATAAAAAAAACTCGACAATGGATTTGGTACGGATAATGTAGCAGTGGTAAATGGTAGAAGGAAAATCACAAAATTATGTGATGATAATATGGGACTAGATCTTCATTTTATCCATAATAATATTGCACGTGTGTTACACGACATTTGAACAATTGCTATGGACTAAAAATTAATAAAACTAATGGTTTCAGATTGCTTATTGATGTTTTAAGGGATCTACGAGTATTTCATGAGTAAGATTATTCATATATTAATTTTTATTTATTATTTTAATTTATATTAATTATTAATTGTTGATTTCATTTGTTGTACAATGATATTTTCATGACCATACATAAGCATTCTTTATTTATGATCCCTTTTTGTCGTTCTACTTTTCATTTGCTCGCCCACATATTTCTGCTTCAATATAGCAAATCACTAAAAGTATTGGCCTTTAGGAGGACTTTGACACATATTTCTGAAAGATATCCATGCATTAGCTCTTCATGGACTCAATTAGTGAAAAATAATAATAGACCAAATTATAACCAAGAATTGAAGAAGGTTTTGGCATGGGCAAGTTCTTATTATTCAAATTACCTTTGGTCATTTTTTGTCTTCATAGAAAATCTTATAGCTCATGAAGTCGTGGCAAGTTTAAATTATTTCTATTTTATTTATACATTATTTTTTTATAAATCTAATAGATATACTTGTTTATGTAATGTAGGGAAATGCTCAAGTTTTAAACGAAGAGTTAAACCTTATTTGGCCTAATTTTCTTGGGAATGTATTCCATATGCTACTAGTATTTCACATAAATTTTATTAATAGTAAGTATTGCATACAACATACTTATGCATTTTTTTTATTAACTTTTCTAACACTTTGAGAGTCTCAATGTGTAATGGATAGATTGTGAAAAAAATTACTATATATTTTTTTTACGAATGATTGATATTAATGACAGGTTTAATGTCCATAGCACTATTAACTACTATAATGTCAGACATATTAAAGATAATATATATGAAGCAGAAGCAAAAGACAACTATTTTAAGTTGGTGACTTTGAAAACAATGCATCCAAATGATAGAGAATTTTGTTCATATGATATTGCGGAAACTTTGGATAAGCAGTATGTGTTGGTTGACTATCATAGTTATGATTAATATGGACAACGTATAATTGTTTTTGAACACCACATTAGCCTACAAGATTGGATCCAAGAACACCAACTTGTAATAGGACATAGACTTATCCAAGAATTAATATCAATTCTACGGTATTTTTCTAATAAACATTTTGTTTACTTTTTAATGTTTTTTATATTTTTATTTAGTTAATATTTCCTATTCGGTGACATGTTTGAAGTTATTCAATACTTGGTATCATCAAAGAAGCTGGACATTGGATTTGGTACAGATAATGTAGCAGTGATGAATGGTAGAAGAAAAATCACAAGATTATGTGATGACAATATGAGATTAGATCTTCAGTTTATCCATAATAATATTGCACGTGTGTTACCCGACATTTTGAACAACTACTATGGGCTTGAAATGAATGAAACTAATTATTTCAGATTGCTTATGATTTTTTTACGGGATTTACGAGCATTTCGTGAGTAAGATTATTCATATATTAATTTTTATTTATTGTTTTAATTTATATTAATTATTAATTGTTGGTTTCATTTGTTGTATAATGATGTTTTCATAATCATACATAAGCATCCTTTATTTATGACCCCTTCTTGTCATACTGCTTTTCGTTTGCTTGCCCACATATCTTTACTTCAATATAGCAGATAATTAAAAGTGTTGGCCTTTAGGAGGACTTTGGCACATATTTCTGAAAGATATCCATGTATTAGCTTTTCGTGGACCCAATTGGTGAAAAATAATAATAGACCAAATTATAGCCAAGAATTGAAAAGGGTTTTAGCATGACCAAGTTCTCATTATTCAAATTACCCTTGGTCATTTTTTGTCTTCATGGGAAATTTTGTAACTCATGATGTCATGGCAAGTTTAAATTATTTCTATTTTATTATACATTTATATATATATATATATATATATATATATATATATATAAATCTAATAGATATATGTGTTTATGTAATGTAGGGAAATGCTCAAGTTTTAGACGAAGAGTTAAACCTCTTTGGCCTGGTTTTCTTGGGATGGTATTCCATATGCTACTAATATTTCACATAAATTTTATTAATAGTAAGTGTTGCATACAACATACTTATGTCATTTTTTTTATTAACTTTTCTAATACTTTGAGAGTATCAATGTGCAATGGATAGATTGTGAAAAAAATTACTATATCATTTTTTACAAATGATTGATATTAGTGACAGGTTTAACGTCCATAGAACTATCAGCTACTATAATGTCAAACATATTAAAGACAATATATATGAAATAGAAGGAGAGGGAAACCATTTTAGGTTGGTGATTTTGAAAACATTGCATCCAAATGATAGAGAATTTTGTTCCTATGATATCAAAAACTTTGGATAAGTAGTATGTGTTGGTTGGCTATCATAGTTATGTAAAATCTGGACAACGTATAATTGTTTTTGAACACCACATCAACCTACAAGATTGGATCCAACAACACCAACTTGTAATCAGACTTAGACTTAACCAAGAATTGATATCAATTCTGCAGTGTTTTTGTAATAAATATTTTATTTACATTTTAATGTTTTTTATTTTATATATTTTTATTTAGTTAATATTTTATATCCGATGATATGTTTGAAGCTATTCAATACTTGGTATCATCAATAAAGCTGAAAGATTGATTTAATATAGATAATGTAGCAATAATGAACGGTAGAGCGAAAATCTCAAGATTATGTGATCATAATATGAGGATAGATCTTTAGTTTATCCATAATAATATTGCACGTGTGTTATATGACATTTTAAACAACTACTATGAGCTCGAAATGAATCAAACTAATGATTTCAAATTGCTTATTGATGTTTTGAGAGATCCACGAGCATTTCATGAGTAAGATTATTCATATATTAATTTTTATTTATTGTTTTAATTTATATTATTTATTAATTGTTGGTTTCATTTGTTGTACAGTGATGTTTTTATGACTATACATAAACATATCTTATTTATGATCTCTTCTTATCGTACTGCTTTTTGTTTGCTTACCCACTTATCTCTACTTCAGTATAGTAAATCATTAAAAGTGTTGGCCTTTAAGACTTTGGCACATATTTCTGTAAGATATCTATGTATTAGTTCTTCATGGACTCAATTGGTCAAAAATAATAACAGACCAAATTATAGTCAAGAAATAGCATGGTCAAATTCTCATTATTCAAATTACCCTTGGTCATTTTTGTCTTCATGGGGAATCTTGTAGCTCATGATGTTGTAACAAGTTTAATTTATTTCTCTTTTATTTATACCTTATTTTTTTTATATAAATTTAAAAGATATATGTGTTTATGTAATGTAGGGAAATGTTTAAGTTTTAGACGAAGAGTTAAACCTTCTTTGGCCTGGTTTTCTTGGGATGATATTCTATATACTACTAGCATTTCACATAAATTTGATTAATAGTAAGTGTTGCATGCAACATACTTATACCAATTTTTTTTATTAACTTTTCTAACACTTTGAGAGTCTCAATGTGCAATGAATAGATTGTGAAAAAAATTACTATATATTTTTTACGAATGATTGATATTAATGATAAGTTTAACGTCCGTAACACTATTAGCTATTATAATATCAGACATATTAAAGACAATATATATAAAGCAGAAGGAAAAGGAAACTATTTCAATTTGGTGACTTTGAAAATAGTGCATCCAATTGATGGAGAATTCCATTCCTATGATATTGCAAAAACTTTTTATAAGCAGTATGTGTTGGCTGGCTATCATAGTTAAGTAGAATCTGAACAACGTATAATTTTTTTTTGACACCACATAAGCCTACAAGATTGGATCCAACAACACAAACTTGTAATCGAACATAGACTTAACCAAGAATTGATATCAATTCTACGATATTTTTGTAATAAACATTTTATTTACTTTTTAATATTTTTTATTTTATATATTTTTATTTAGTTAATATTTCCTATCTGGTGACATGTTTAAAGCTATTCAATACTTGGTATGATCAAAGAAGTTGGAAGATGAATTTGGTATAGATAATGTTGCAGTGGTGAATGGTAAAGGAAAATCACAGGATCATGTGATTACAATATGAGACTATATCTTCAGTTTATCCAAAATAATATTGCATGTGTATTACACGACATTTTGAACAATTGCTATGGGCTCGAAATGAATGAAACTAATGATTTCAAATAGCATGTTAATGTTTTAAGGGATCCACGAGCATTTCATACGTAATATTATTCATATATTAATTTTTATTTATTGTTTTAATTTATATTAATTATTAATTGTTGGTTTCATTTGTTGTACAATGATGTTTTTACGACCATACATAAACATCCCTTATTTATAACCCTTTTTACTGTATTGTTTTTCCTTTGCTCGCCCATGTATATTTGTTTTAATATAGCAGATCATTAAAAGTGTTGGCTTTTAGGAGGACTTTGGTACATATTTTTGCAAGATATCCATGTATTAGTTCTTCATGGACCAAATGGGTGAAAAATAATAATAGACCAAATTATATCCAAGAATAAAAAAGGGTTTTGGCATGACCAAATTCTCATAAGTAATTAAGGTGGAATCAAAAGAATGAAATGGAATAAATGGCAAAGAGAAACTCAAAAACCAAATGTTGCATATTCGCATGATCATGCGAAAAATTCGCACACTCATGCAAAATAGTCCAACTAGTGTTTCAACATGTTGCAACCACTCACCTTAGAATTTTGCATGATCATGCAAAATGTGAATATCTTATGCAAATATCTAGATTTCATGCAAAATGTTAAACTTCTAGATTTCTTTAAATTTGGAAGGTTCTATAAGACTAATGAGAGGTTTCCAAGTGTCCACTTGACCTTGACCTATAAATAGAAACTTGAATTTCTCATGTAAAGAGCTTTTTGGACATGTCTAATTGTAGAATTTTTCATATTTTCTCTCTCAATAGAATTCTCTATTTTCCTTTATTTTCTCTCATTTTCTCACTAGCCATACACATCTTGTGAGACCAAATCTCTAAACATGAGTGGCTAAATCTTGTTTTTCTTGGATGAAGGAGGATCTAAAGGCAAGATCTATGGTGAATTAGAGAAATGAGTTTTAATTGCAAAGGTAATTTGATCCAAATGATTAATTAATTGAAATTTGAGGAATTTTCTTTTCAAATTGTCTTGGATGACTACTACAATGCAAACTAGGTAGATTCATTAAATTCTTAAAAGCTATATTTGATGAGATTAAATAGTTGCATTGTGTGAATCATTGAAATATAATTTAAGATGAATTAAATATATGATTTGAATTGATCTCTTGGATTAAATAACCTAATTTGAAGAGAAATTAGATCTAGACCTACAGTTAAATCAAAAATCTATTTAGATGAAAATTTAGATTTTCAATCTAACTTGATGAAAATTAGTTCTCAACATCTATTCACCATAGAATGTGTTTTCTAGAAAATTCTAAATCCGAGAATTTCATTTCCTATTAATTTTCTTTTATTTCACATTTCATTGTTTTTCTCAATTAGAAATTATTGATAAATTGATTTTTCACCATGAATTTTCAAATCAATTTCACTTTATTACAATCATTTCTTCTCCTCTCATTCAAGCCTTAATTACCGAGAATAATCTATCCTAGTGGACGACACCTAAAAACGACTATACTATAGTAGTTTGTATTAAAACCATTTTTTGATCGGGTACAAGCTACTCTAAAATAGTGAATTAGGTTATAAATTTTGTTTTGATCCAATAAACGATGGAAAATCAATCGATCAGTAAGTTATATACGGTTTTGAAGCTTAGAAAGTCAATAATGCAACACTTTAAGTAGTTTGTAAATTAAAATTGAGTTGAAGAAGTTATGGCCAAATAAAGTAAGCTAGGTTGGTAATATCCATCCTTATGTAATGAATTGTAAAAACCTTTTTGACTCAATCTGAGGGTCAGTTGGATCACCATGTGTCTCTCCTAACTATCACTTGAAACACATTAAATGTACAACATCTAGTTCGACGATCAACTAAAGCTTCTAAAAGTGTTTTTAGTGGCTAGTTGGCTTCTAATCTCTATTTTCTTGGAATGACCCAAATATAGATTACCCCCAAGAAAGTACTTTTTGAGTGCACCATTGTTTTTAAACTTGTTTTTACATCCAATGCACTATTGGGAGAAGGTTTAACACAATATCACAATTAAAATCAACCATGCATGCACTAGAATTTTTCAACGTGGAACACCTCCTCAATGTGAGGAGTAAAAACCACGGGACCAGAGTCCACTCAAAAAAGGCTTCACTATCAACTAAAATGAGAGTACACGATCTACCTCGACAATAATTAGGGACAATCATCAACAACAATCATCAAGAAAAAAAATTTTCTTGGCTTCACAAACATAAACACCAAATAATAAAAGAGTAACAAAAACACCAAATAATAAAAGAGTAACATAAAGAGATCACAAATTCGATGTTCTATTTGGGTATACTAATCTGTCCAAAAAAAACTCCAATTAACAATCTAATAATTCAGATAGAAGAACCACAAGTTCTGATCCTCCTGTTAAAATTTCACTTCAATCAAACTAAGGATCAAAGAGATATCACTCTTTGATGAAGACTACATAAAACTAAGATGTTCTCCTCTATTTTTTCGTCCTACTCTATTCGGATGATTATAGATTATATCTTACTACT
The DNA here is from genome assembly GCF_004353265.1 of Vitis riparia. NCBI lineage: Eukaryota > Viridiplantae > Streptophyta > Magnoliopsida > Vitales > Vitaceae > Vitis > Vitis riparia. The sequence goes on from NC_048448.1 coordinate 24,561,129, forward strand.
CTGATCAACAATCCAACCAACCAGAATCAAGAGGCATAAGAGACAAAACTGCTTTCCAAATTTTAGCACAATCCAATAGTGCAAAACAAAGATCAAGAAGATTGATCAAAACTGCTATGAAAAGATTCTATTTTCGACCAACTCTGTTTAGGCGGCTATAAAATGAAATAGACAACTCCGATCAATAATCCCACCATCTAGAATGAAAAGCTACAAGTGATGAACTAACTAACCAAGTTTCGACTTAAATAAACCATAAATCATGAAGATCTATTACTTGGATGAAAATGACTCCTTCACACTCTTCAATTTTTTTCTCTCTCGAAATCATTGATTACACTCTTGTTCCTCTATATTATGAGAAGTGAATCCTTTTTGGGGTTCTTAAAAACCCCCTACACCAAAAGACAAAAATGCTCATATCATACGGGCTTTGTTGGGTTTGATATATATGGGTCATCCTCCATATGAGAGAGAAACCCAACCCAACATGCACTTCAATCCTAGTTTCCTTTGTATTCTTTTGAGCAAAAAATTGTAAACTAAGAACTTTATCCTTTCCAAATCAATTTGTAAATCTCATGAAGATTACTAAGTATAAGATTGCTTAGGAAGATCAAGAGTTATATATATATATATATATATATATATAGAGAGAGAGAGAGAAAGAGTCCATAGGAACCATAGTCTAAGACGGTGATTGGAGTCATAAGTTCAAGATGATTGATTGAAACTATAATTTAATTGTAACTTTGGAGGCTTGGGCTAAAAGTCTTGAAATAGTGAAAACTCTTAATTGTAGGGACCCATCCCCCTGATGACACGTGGCACACAATCTTATCCGGATTATCCCCATCCGGATTTCCCTAAGAGTACATGTGGCGCGCTTCTCCTATCTGGACTTCCTAAAAGGAGAAGCACACGACACTCACAAACATTACATCCGGACGACCGCCATAGCACATCTGGACAACCGACATAACTTATCTGAATATGTTTGTCCGGATCATTGACGGAAGTAAGCAAGTCTTGCGCGTCATCACAACAGCCTGCCATGGCCCACGTTCCACCACCTGCAGAGTGAAAGGACAGGAATGAAGTGACGACAAGTCATTTCCCACGATCTCTGACAGTCACGACGCCTCCCACGATCTCTATCAGCCGCCCGTAGTAAAATGCCAACTGATTATTCTCTCTAACCAAGGCCTGACAAAACCATCGGAGGGTGTGTCCGGACACCCTGTCCGAACGCCTTTTGCAAGAGCAGCTGAACCAGGAATCTATATTGGTTGAGATCGTGCGTCCATCCATTTGGCAACTACGTGGATCACCAGGGACGTGAGGCCTCAACATTGGCGCCGTCTGTGGGAATATCACTGATTCAGTCACCAGCAAACATGGTCACGCCTTCCCGAAGCCGTTCATCTGGTAGGGGAGAGGAAGATAATTCTGAGTGGCGCCGAGCCATCGAAAGAAGACAGTTGGCAAGCGAACGACAACTACAAGCTCTCCTCCAAGAGACAGTAAAACTAAGGGAAGAAAACGCGGTGCTACGCATCCAGGCTTCATCGATGGGGTCCCCCCGTCATCAGCGTTCATGAGGCCAGGTAGCAAATTCGAGGCCAGAACCAGAGTCAATATACCCTGGAACAACGGGAGCAATCCCTGAAACATGCAACGCTGGGCCACGTGTGCCACACACACCCATGCCTCGAGCTCCCCGTGACGAAAGCTCAGACTCTACTCGTTTCTCGTCTAAGAAACAACGTGACAGAAGATCCCAGTTGTCAGGCGCGATGCGTGCGAGACTGGGCCCCCAGCAGCCTGGCAAGCCAAGGCCGCCACTAGCCACCACATGGGGAGTGCACCATGATCCTGCGGTCACCCCTATGCCACAGAACGTTCTACCACACCGGGACCCCTTGGTCACCCCTATGGTGCAAAACGTTCCCCCGCACCAAGCGGTACGACAAGTTTGGAGAAACCTCCCGAACGAGCCACCCATTGGCTCCATCAGCAAAAGGTTGGACGACATGCTCTCCACGCCTTTCTGCTCTCATATCATTCATTACGAACCCCTAAGGTTGGACGACATGCGGTACCAAAATTCTCCACATACGACGGGTCTAGCGACCCCTTCGACCATATCATGCATTATCGACATCTCATGACGCTCGATATTGGCAACGACGCACTGCTGTGCAAAGTATTCCCCGCCAGCTTACAAGGGCAGACCCTCTCATGGTTCCATCGCTTACCTCCCAACTCTGTTGACAATTTCAGAGATCTATCGGAAGCCTTCGTGGGACAATACTTATGCTCTGCTCGACATAAGCAGAATATTAGCACTCTGCAAAACATAAAAATGCAAGATAACGAATCCTTAAGGGAGTTCGTGAAGCGGTTCGGTCAGGCCGTACTACAGGTAGAGGCTTACAGCATGGACGCTGTCCTATAGATCTTCAAGCGAAGCATCTGTCCAAGCACTCCATTTTTCGAATCACTCGCTAAAAAGCCTCCTACAACAATGGATGACTTGTTTAGACATGCCAACAAATACTCAATGCTCGAAGATGACGTACGAGCAGCCACCCAGCAAGTCGTGGTTGCTGGACAGGCATCTAGAAGTGGCACGGAAAGAGGTCCCAAGCTTCCGGACCAGCCAAGGTCGTCCGATCAAAGGCAGGAAGGGCCAAGTCGCCCGGAAATGTTGCCCCTCACGCTTCTTTCCATATCATATGAAAAACTTCTTCCTATGATCTAAGGCTTGTCCGACTTCAGGTGGCCTAGACCCCTCGGAACGGACCCATTCAAAAGAGATCATAGCAAGAGATGTGTCTTCCACAAGGAACACGGTCACACAACAGAGACATGCAGATGCCTCCATTATCTGGTTGAAAGGCTCATTAAGGCGGGACATTTAAAGCAATACCTTCGCTCAGATGCCAGAGGTAGAGACGCTTCCCAAAATCACAATTCTGGAGCCCCCAGGGCCCCCGCCGCCCCCAAAGCCGTTATAAACTATATTAACGGAGGCCCAACTGACGAGGAGTATGACTCTAAACGAAAGAGACAAAAGTTGTTGCGGGCCGCATCAGTACATGAGCGTATCAACTCCATCCGGCCTGGACTAACTGGAGGGGGCCCTCACCCCATAGATGGGACAATCATTTTCCCACCAGTAGACCCCACCCGGACGCTGCAGCCACACCTCGACGCCTTCATCCTATCCCTAAAGATAGGAGACTTCGATGTAAGACGCATTCTGGTTGACCCAGGCAGCTCGGCCGATCTTGTGCAAGCATCGATCGTTAGCCACATGGGGCATAGTCTCACGGGCCTTGAAAACCCTGGGCGAATCCTGTCCAGATTCAACGGGTCGTCAACTACTTCCTTGGGAGACATTGTACTGTCGGTCCAAGTTGACCCAATCACTCTCGACATACAATTTTCGGTGGTACAAGATTTATCGCCCTTCAATGTCATCTTGGGGCGCACATGGCTACACTACATGAAAGCCATCCCCTCTACATATCATCAAATGGTGAGTTTCCTTACCAACGATGGGCAAATTGACCTATATGGCAGCCAGTTAGTCGCTCGCCAATGCTACCAGATAGCACGAGAAGTAGGGTCCAGCCAGGAGGATGCATCCCTCCCTGAGCCCACCCATGCACTTGACCAATAGCAATCACTGTGTCCGGCGGACAAAGATCCCCCGGTAGCGGATCCTTTGCAAACAGTCCAAATTTCGGGAGAAGGTACTCACCTTACACACATCAGTTCCCTCTTAACGCCCGAAGAGACCCAGAACATTCAAAACGCCCTCCGACAAAATCATGATGTCTTTGCATGGGCGCATTCTGATATGAAGGGGATTCATCCCTCCATCACCTCTCATAAGCTTAACGTCTTGCCAACATCCAGACCCATCCGGTAGAGAGTTAGACGTTTCCACCCGGACATACAAATTATTATCCGGAATGAGATTGACAAATTGCTAGAAGTCGGGTTCATCAGAGAAGTAGATTACCCGGACTGGTTAGCAAATGTTGTGGTAGTGCCCAAAAAAGAAGGCAAATGGCGGGTGTGTGTCGACTACACCAACCTCAATAATGCATGCCCAAAAGACAGTTTCCCTTTGCCACGGATAGATCAAATTGTGGATTCCACTGTTGGGCAAGGGATGCTCTCCTTTTTGGACGCCTTCTCCGGATACCACCAAATCCCCATGTCCCCAGCTGACGAAGAAAAAACAGCCTTCATAACACCACACGGCCTCTATTGCTACAAAGTCATGTCATTCGGACTCAAAAACGTTGGCGCCACTTATCAGAGACTGATGACAAAGATTTTTAAACCTCTGGTTGGCCACACAGTGGAGGTGTATATCGATGACATCGTGGTCAAAATCAAAACCCGAGAGGAACATACCCTCCACTTACAAGAGGTCTTCCAACTCTTAAGGGAATATGGCATGAAGTTGAATCCTTCTAAATGCGCCTTCGGCGTAAGTACCGGCAAATTCTTAGGATTTATGGTCAGCCAAATGGGGATAGAGGTTAGCCCGGATCAAGTAAAGGTAGTCATGGAAACATCACCCCCCTAAAGTAAAAAGGAATTACAGCACCTCACGGGCAAGCTTGTCGCGCTAGGGCGCTTCATAGCCCGCTTCACTGATGAACTACAACCCTTCTTCTTGGCCATCCGCAAAGCTGGAGCAAGCGAATGGATGGACAGCTGTCAGAACGCTTTCAAAAAAATTAAGCGTTGCCTCATGCAACCACCCATTCTAAGCAGCCCCCTCCCCAGAGGAAAACTGTATATGTACCTGGCTGTGTCAGATTGGGCAATTAGCGCTGCTCTGTTCTGCTGCTCCTCACCCAAAGAGCAGAAACCTATTTACTACGTCAGCAGAGCGTTAGCAGACGTAGAAACAAGGTATTAAAAAAATGGAGCTAACGACCTTAGCTCTTCGAAGTGCCGCCCAGAAACTCTGTTCCTACTTCCAAGCCCACTCGGTGGTCATGCTAACTGACCAACCCATTCGTAACATCCTGCACAAGCCAGACCTAACCGGGAGAATGCTTCAATGGGCCATAGAATTGAGCGAATATGGAATTGAGTTCCAACTCAAGTTGTTCATGAAAGGCCAAGTGATGGCTGACTTCGTGCTGGAATACTCCCGAAAGCCTATCCAGCACAAGGAACCAATCGAAGAAGAATGGTGGACTTTGTGAGTCGATGGAGCCTCCCGATCGTCAGGATCCGGGGTAGGACTCCTACTGCAATCCCCAATAGGGGAGCACCTGGAGCAAGCCATCCGGCTAGGGTTCCTCCCCTCTAACAATGAAGCAGAATACGAGGCCATCCTATCCGGATTGGACCTTGCCCTAGCTCTATCCGTCTCCAAGCTCCGAGTCTATAGTGATTCCCAGCTCGTGGTAAGACACGTCCAGAAGGAATACGAAGCCAAAGATGAGCGCATGGCGCGATACTTAACCAAAGTAAGAGACACCTTGCAGCGATTCACCGAATGGATGATTGAAAAAATCAGGCGGACTGAAAACTCACGTTCCGACGCCCTGGCAGGCATAACTACTTCCCTCCCCATCAAAGAAGACATATTATTGCCTGTATATGTGCAAGTCAAGCCTTCCGTCGCGGAAGCCTCCACTTGCAACGCCATTGAGGCAAACGAAACAAACGACAAAGGCTGGATGGAAGCTATCATAGAATATCTCCGGACAGGCACCCTGCCCGAAGAACACAAGCAAGCACACAAGATCCGGGTGCAAGCCGCCCACTTCACCCTGATTGGGGGGCACCTATACAAGCGATCCTTTATAGGTTCCTACCTCATATGCCTAAATCACTCAGAGGTGTTGTATGTATTGGCTGAGTTGCATGAGGGAGTATGTGGAAATCATTCCGACGGTCGGTCTCTGGCACATAGGGCCCATTCGCAAGGATATTACTGGCCCACAATGAAGAAGGATGCGGCAGCCTATGTCAAAAAATGTGACAAATGTCAAAGGCATGCTCCCATACCACATGTGCCGTCAGAAACATTGAAACCAATTTCAAGCTCCTGGCCCTTCCTGTAGTGGGGCATGGACATAGTAGGACCTTTCCCAGTCGCAGCCGCCTAGAAGAAATTTCTGCTCGTCGCCACGGATTATTTCAGTAAATGGGTGGAAACTGAAGCATATGCTAGCATCAAAGACAAAGATGTCACCAAGTTCGTATGGAAGAACATCATTTGCCGCTTTGGAATTCCCCAAACCATCATAGCTAACAACGGTTCACATTTTGATAGTAAAGTTTTCCGAAATTTCTGTTCGGAACTAAACATCCGGAGCTCATACTCCACGCCACATTATCCTCAAAGCAATGGCCAAGCGGAGGCCACAAACAAGACACTGATAATTGCCTTAAAAAAAAGGCTCGAGCAAGCCAAAGGAAAATGGGTGGAGGAGCTACCCGGCGTCCTATGGGCTTATCGAACCACACCCGGACGTCCGACAGGAAACACTCCCTTCGCCCTCGCATACGGCATGGACGTAATCATTCCTACAGAAATAGGGCTACCCACTATCCGGACCGAGGCAGGAAGGCAGGATGATGAAAATGCAGAATTATGAAGAAACTTGGACTGGGCAGACGAAGTAAGAGAAACTGCATCCATCTGGATGGCAGACTATCAGCAAAGGGCATCAGCTCATTGCAATCGCAAAGTAAGGCCCAGAAGCTTTAAAAATGGTACGCTGGTACTTATAAAAGTTTTCGAAAATACTGCTGATATAGGAGCATGAAAGTTCCAAGCCAACTGGGAAGACCCCTATATAGTGTTTAAGGCAAGTGAAAGTGGAGCCTATCATCTACAAAAGCTAGACGGAAGCCCATTGCAACAACCATGGAATGTATCTAATCTAAAGTAGTATTACCAATGAAAGAAGAGACAAAAGATAGAAACGCAATTTGAATAAGTATATTTTATTGATACTTGTGAAAAATTACATACAAAGAGTTCTCCGGACTATAAGATACAAAGAGAAAAAACAGAAAAATTATTACAAAAAGAAAAGCTCTCATTGAGCAGGCTTGCCGCGCAGCTTCTCCTCTTCACCCGGAGGAATTGAAGGGACGTCCCACTTGATGCCATGTTTCTTCATACAGCAGCGATAGCCGAAGAAGTACATTTCATCAACTTGCTTTTGGTAATCCGTTTCAAGTTCCTCCATTTCCGCAGAAAACTCACCCTCCAACTCTTCTTTTTGCGCTGATAAACGCAACTGCAAATCTTCTCTTTGCTTCTTCCCAATGGACACCTCTGTCCGGAGTTGCCTCACCTCCTCCCTCAATCGAGCCATCTCCTCTTCCGCCTCGTACAGACAGGCGTTCATAGATTCCTCCCGACTCTTTGCCTTAGCAAGCTCTACCCGGAGAGCCTCGTTGTCCTCTCGAGCAGCGAATAAATTGGCTTCGGCCTGCTTCAGTCTCAAGCGCAGCTTCTCTTCATCGTTTTTTAGCTGATAGACGAAGGCCTTCGTATAATCAGCAGTTCGCAGCAGGTCAGAAAAAAGATCACGTTGTTGAGTCATGCCGCGAATGCCACTCACCAGCTGCAGAAAAACACACAAACAAGAAGAACAAAGTTACAAACCATGCGACAAACACATCAGTATGGTGAGAAAAATCAACAAGTAAAATATACCATTTCCACTGCTTCGAACATTTTTGCTGAAGGCGTAGCAACGTATGAGCCGGATGGAATCTGTTTCAGCCTCTCTTCCAACTCCGCATAACTGAAAGGGCTAGTGAAGATGCAAGCTGCATCATCAACAGGACTCCCCCCTGATGAGACATTAGGGTGTGACTCCTCCTCCGGGTTAAGGGCCTCATCATTCTCGGCCGGCTGGGTTTCTTCGGGTGAAACCCTATCCGAGACCAGCACCGGGGTGGCTGGGTTCTCTTCTTCCATCTCCGTCTCACTGCCCTCCGGGTGATCCTCCTAGACAGACGAGCAGTTGACTTCGATGGTTTCCAGAAAACGATCTTGAAGCCGCCCGATGAGGTTAGATTTCAAGTCACGCGCCGGATGCGACCTCCTTGTAGCTAACCCCTTCACCGGTACAAGAGCATGAGGGCTTGGCTCGCAAGGAGGCAAACCCTGACTTTCTGCCCCCACTTCTTCCGTTGGGGTTGCCGAATGAGGCAATGTTGCAACACAAAAGGCCTCGACTGCATCCGCATCCGGATGGGGAGAACCGGGCTGGTTTATTGAAGTCGCTTCCTCAACCAAAAGAGTCAGACGTTGAACCACTGAAATTGAAGGCCCCGAGTGGTTTAAACTCGCAAGACGACCGGAGCCGCTTGAAATAGAAGGCGGAAGGGAATTTTCTGGCTCTCTTATTGTTAATTCATTTACAAAGGTAACTGGGGGTGGTACAAACTCCTTCGGGGGAGTTGAGACTTTTATTTCTTTTCCCTTATTTAGAACCAACTTCCTCTTCTTTTTCGCTGGAGCACCAGCAGGTGGAGAAGATGCGGACCGTTTGCCACCCGGAGCCTTCCGTAAGAGCCCTTCTTGTCTTTTCTTCTCCCGCTTAGTGAGACGGGCTTTGTGTGTCCGGACGTCTGCCTTCCGCACCTTTGCGTAGAATGGAAGGTCTTTTAGAACGTAATGCTCCCCAGGCACTACCTTCTTTGGCAGCTTCCTGGGGAGAATATTGATGATATATGTTTAGGACTCCCGGACAACGGCCAGCAAGTTTCGCGCAGTAAGCAGCGTCTCATAATGTCTCTCAGCGGCAGTAATCTCAAATAACTTGTTCAGTCGAGCGAACGACGTTTTTTCTAGCCACTCGACTACGCGACCCCTCCTGTCCGGACCTGCATTATCAGCAACCAAAGACATTAAGCCATCTGATAACCCCAATAAGAAGAACAACAAAAAGAATGCCGGACAAACCCCGCAAGCTGCCTTACCCGGAAGCACCAACGAATGGTTGGGGGAAAATGGCCTCTCCGGATGCTCCAGTAGCCCCGTCCAGGCACCCCGGACCAGTACATGTCCCTTCACTCCTCCCTTCGTCGAATCCGGCAGCTCAGTCACCAGTTGAAGAGAGGGCAAGTGGGCAACCATGCTAAAAATGTCATTTTTACCCTTCTTAAGGGAGTAGACGAAAAGAACCTCCAGCAGCGAGAGGTCTAGGTTGAAAAGCATGCTTAGAATGTTGCATCCCATCAGCACCCAAACCATATTGGGGTGGATGTAAGCTGGAGGAATCTGAGTGAAGTGAAGGAATTCCTTGAACAGCGACGGGAGGGGGAATCGGAGCCCAGCATTAAATTGCTCCTTGGTGAACACGATGGCATGGTCCTCCGAGTTCTCAGTCGACACGGCCTCTCCATCCAGAAGTTCCACGAGCACGCCATTTGGAATACAAAAGCGCTCACAAAACTCCTTTGCACTCAGCTTATCCACAGATTTCTCGGCATGAGCATCGCCGGACGAACCAGGTGAGGTAACTTCCTTATTTGTAGACATTTTTTACCTTGGGGCTGAAAATGGAATCTGCATGGAAGAATGTCAACAGTCAAACATAGCAAGCCAACCCCACAACCTTAAACCTTACCCAAAAAAAAAAAAAAGATTCAATGCCCCACAAAAAGCGCAGGGGGCAACAGAAACCTCAAACACACCCAAAACACAGACAAAAACCCCCCAAAAAACCCTAGAAACCAACATCAACATTCAGTCGCAAGCAACTTGCCCAAGCAAGCCAAAAACAACCAAATAAAGCAGACACAAGAAGGAGAAAGACAAGAATAATACACGTACCGAGTGTAAACTGGAAAAATAAGGTTGAAAACCGCAGATGTAGTCACTGTCACGACGTGAATATTGCCAGTTCACTCAAAAAACGAAGATATGCAGAACGTAGAAGAAGCAATAATAGAGAAAACGCAGTAGGAAAAATGCAAGAGGAAGACACAGTCTGCTATTTGTAGGGAGATAGCCCCTCGGTATCTCAAACGCTCAGCTACGCTATCAATTTAAACGACACGCTGCCTAGGGAATACCCAGAGGCGATGACTCATCATAAATGCTCTTCTGTCTCTTCGCCCCCGCTCGCCACGTGGTCCAATGAGCGCAAAAAAGCAACATCAGTTTCAAAAAGCAATTATTTTTTAACCCTCATATTCTGCTCAGGCAAAATCGACAAGTTAAAAAGGGGGGCATTGTAGGGACCCATCTCCCTGATGACACGTGGCACGCAATCTTATCAGGATTATCCCCATCCGGATTTCCCCAAAAGTACACGTGGCGCGCTTCTCCTATCTAGACTTCTTAAAAGGAGAAGCGCACGACACTCACAAACATTACATCCAGACAACCGTCATAGCACATCCGGACAACCGACATAACCTATCCGAATATGTTTGTCCGGATCATTGACGGAAGTAAGCAAGTCTTGCGCGTCATCACAACAGCCTGCCATGGCCCACGTTCCGCCACCTGCAAAGTGAAAGGACAGGAATGAAGTGACAAGTCACTTCCCACAATCTCTGACAGTCACGATGCCTCCCACGATCTCTATCAACCGCCCGTAGGGTGATGATGGCCCTGCCACCACCTAGTGGCATCATGACAAGCCAAAATATCTCTCTACCATTAAAGAGGGAAACAAAGCTTCTGATACTATGTATATGAGCTTTCGCACAAAGAGGAAGGTAAGTTTGCAATACCTAGTAAAAGGCCAACTGATTATTCTCTCTAACCAGGGTTGACAAAACCATCGGAGGATGTGTCCGGACACCCTGTCCGGACGCCTTTTGCAGGAGCAGCTGAACTAGGAATCTATATTGGTTGAGATCATGCGTCCATCCATTTGGCAACTACGTGGATCACCAGGGACGCGATGCCTCAACATTAATGAGTTAGGAGCTTAAGAAAGCTCACTCTTCCTTTTCAAACACCCTTTTCAAAATCCTAGCATTCCCAACTCTAAGCTCAAGACCAAGAAACCAACACAACCCCCAAACTCTTGAAAATGCTCCAAACACTTTACATTTGATTGAGTTCAAGAAATACAAGAAAGACGAACAACAAAACCTTAATTTTGGTTCTGAATTGAATTATAAACTCCTAAATCAAATCATTAAAGAAAGATAAGGAAAAAACCTTGATGTTGTTTTATGGGAAAAACCTTAATTTAGGTTTTGAAGTGAAGAGAATGATGGAATTGGAAAAGAGGAAGGAAAAGAGGAAGAGGATGGGATTGAGGAGCATGATGAAAATGCCAACAGGAGAGGGTGTTGGAATAAAAAAGAAAAATGGTGACAATATTACCAACAATGATGTCAATAGTAAAATGACGATGAGTAAGACAATCAAGTATGTAAAAATCAAATGAGCTTAAGGGTCCAAGCTTTTTAAGTTCAAAAAATTGACTTTTTTTACTTTTGCATTCTGGTAAAAATATTTGAAAATAGGTTATAAGTAAATATATATATATTGTTTGAAAATTTCAATTTAAGTTAAAAGAAAAAATCGACATTTTGTAATATTGGAAAGTTGGGAAGTTGCATGTATAATTCTCTAAAGCCGGAGGGAGTGTCATGAAATTTTTTCCAAAATATACTTCTATGAGTTGGAAAAGAAGAAAAGGAAAAAAATATTTACGATAAAAGGAAAGTTTTGAGAGAACAAGAGGACCCAGCGAGGCATTACGTGGAACAACAAATGTGCCACATTGTCCATACACAAGAGGATGATTCCTGTCCAAATCATCCAAGGAAGGAATCATCCAATACACTTCCTTGGATGAAAGGATAAACTCAATCTGTTGTAGATCATTTTTCCTAATCTTCACTTAAAGGAAATAGTTGAATTTTTTTATAATTAAAATAAAATATTTAGAAATTCGACCAAAAGTGAGCAACCATTAGATTTCTTAATCTAGAATTAACACCAATATCAATGGCCATTAGCATGCCACAATGGACCTCCACCAATGCAAATGGTGAACCCGCTCCATCAGATCTCACCCCATCTTCACCCTCATTTACCACTGCAAGATTCTGTGACAGGAGACCAAACGTTTTCCTCTCCATAAGGCAGGTATCGCCGGTCATTTTTCTTGCTAATCAAATTTAAAAACTTGCCGCTGATGTGCCAAAAGTACCCTCACATTTTTCTTAATTTTGTCGGCGGCACTCACGTATTTTGTGGGCTAGAACAAGGGTAGAAATGTCATTTTGGGGGAAGCCTTTCCAGAATAGCACAAAAAGAGCACTGGCTACTTGAAACAACCCCGTTTCGTCAGCCCCAGCCGGCGTACGGACACCTGGGTTGGCTGTCCGGAGACATATATTTAAAACCCCGATTCTGTAATTAATGTTGTTGCCTTCTTTGTTAATTTTCTAGGGTTTTAAATTTCGATTTCGACCGTGTTGTTGTTGTTGTTGTTGTTGTTTGGGGCTGAATTAACTCGATTCTGCAATTCTCAATGCAATTCGCCTGAATCGAAGCCCTAATTTCGTTCTTCGATCTGATTTCTGATGGCGGATCAAGAGGAGGAGGACCTGCGGATGGCGCTGCGGATGAGTATGCAGCAGTGGCCGCCGGAGCCGAAGCGGAGCAAGCCGAGGGAGAGCGGGGGGGCTCCCACCGGGTCGCCGGATGATTCGCCGGAGGCAAAGAGTAGGCGGTTGCAGAGGGAGCTCATGGCTGCCGCGGCGGAGAAGCGACTGATGATGTCTGGGAAGCCCGCGTCTCCGGCGCGGAGAAATGTGGCATTTCCAAAGGAAGAAAAGGATGGGGTTGCCGGAGGTGCGGGAGGTGATGGGCGGAAGGAGGTGAGTTGTGGAATGGAGCTATCCGATGCCGATGTAAATCAGTTGTTCTCTATGGTCTTTGGTAATGATGTTTCGAAGGGGATTCTCGCGCAGTGGTGTAATCAGGGAATTAGGTATTGTTTTATGCTTGATTGAGCTTTGAAAGTTTTGGTCTATAAATTTTGGTGCTTTTTCATAATATGACATGATATGTTTCATCGTAATTCAAATGTTTATAGAATGGCATCTGATTATTTTGATACTGAGAGCTGCTAGTGAAATTTGTGAACCACCTAATGGGGATGTTACTTGCTCTTTGCTGTCAATTGCTGAAATTGAATATACTACAATTACCTACAATATAGATGTTATTTACTGAATTGACAATTACTTGGATGTTTGATTTGTAGTATAGTTATGATATCGTTGGGCTTTGTAACATCATATCATATCTTGATCACACCGTTTATGTTGTATCATTCTGTTGTACAAGTTGCTGGTACTGTTAAATGTTGATTCTCGTGACTTTGTGTTTTTAACATTTTCATGATATTTTGTTGACAAGTGAGGTTTACCTTATTCTTATATTGGCAGAACTTTTAAGATAGCTTGACCGAATGCTCCTATGTTGCTAGTAGAATATTGACTGAATGCTATATTTAGCTGCCAGCCGAGTTTTGTAGAATGGATTAATATCACATTGCTTCAACATATTGGGACTCTAGTGACTTGAGCATGGTTGCACTTGACAAACTTCTCCATTGGATGCGATTTTCCTTTGCTTAAGCTGTTGATATTATTGTTCACTCATTATTGGAGGTTGTTCATATTGTTTTAATCTTTGATTGTATTCTCATCTACGTTGGCTTTCTTGCTAATAGGGTTTTCAGCTTTTATACAAATTGTTCTTCCCACCTTTTTCTTGATAGGCAAGAAGAGATTATAAATATAAATATAAAGTGCCTGCAAGAAGGTGCAACAAAGTACACATGATGTATGCATTTGCAGCCAAAAGAAACAGGCAAGCAAAAGAAAAGAGTGAAGAAACAAAAAACAAACTCCTCTCCTTTCTTTGAGCTAATCCAATCTACACAGCCGATCATTGGTCATAGAATGATTATTTGCATGCAATCTGATCCATTCCTAATAAAAAGGGTGCTAAAAAAAGAGAGTTTTATTGCTTGTTCTGAAAGTTCTGAATCTCTAAATGCCCTTCTATTTTTTCCTTCCACACATCCAGAAAATACATAATGGGGCAGCCCTCCGAGTGCTTTTCCATCTCTTACTCATAAAGTTCCATGCTAGCTTAGCAAAGTTCCTTTTATTGTTGAATGCATCACCCAAACCACCTGAAACAGAGAGAAAATCAATTGCCATATGCTACTTGCTTTAAGATAGTGAAGGAGCTAGTGATCAATCATTTGTCCTCCCTTTTACACGTGTACCATTTGGTCAGCATAACTCTTTCCCTCTTTTTAAGTTGATTGGTCATTAAAATTGTAATTTTAACCCCATAAAGCTTCCCAATTTAAAAAAAAAAAAGTCACCTTCACTAGAACTAAGGAATTCCACACACATTTTGTAGGAAAAGGCTTGCTTCTTCTCTACACTAGGGAATGGTAGAAGGATTTGACAGAGAATTTGCCATTTTGGGTTTTCTCCCACTCCAAACGATCATCCTCATCTTGATCAAAAGCTATCATCCTCCTCTCTCCTAATTGTGCACACAT